>NW_003852441.1:9357382-9401402 GCF_000181295.1 Otolemur garnettii | reverse complement strand
CCTGTAGTCCCAGCTACTTGGGAGGCTGAGGCAGGAGACTCGCCTGAACCCAGGAGTTGGAGGTTGCTGTGAGCGTGATGCCATGGCACTCCACCCAGGGGTATAGCTTGAGGCTCCGTCTCAAAAAAAAAAAAAAAAAAAAAGAAAGTCTTTGGGATAAATCTGCAGTAGGGGGAAGGATGGAGAACTAAAGCTACGGGAAGGGCCAGGGATTCAGGGGAGAAATCTTACAGGGCATGGTGTTTCTGTAACAAGAGGAAGACGAAGGCAGGCAGAGGGGTGGGAGGTGAAAAGGTACTGCGGGGGGAGAGGACCCGGCACGTGAAGATATGCCCCATGGGTGGGGAACGCATTGCTCAGTTTAGCTGGGGCTTAGAGTCAGGAAGTGGACAGAACCGAGGGGTGGGGCCTTGTGGGGGGTGTGCCCAGGCCCCCTCAGGTCTGCTGTGAAAGCAGTGGGACAGTGAGAGCCATGGGAGGGTCTGGCAGGAGAGTGGTGACGCCTACACTTCCCTGCTGTAGCAGAGGTGGCACTAGAGAGGGAATGTGACCTGGAGGGTCATGATGGTGGCTCTGAGCAGTGCAGCATCAAGAGGCTAGGTGGGATCTTCCAGGATTTTGCAGATAGACTTAACAGCACTGTGAAGTTAATTCAGTGACTGACCCAGGGATGATTCTAACCTCATCCCAGGGGACATCTGGCAGTGTGGGGACATTTTCAGTTGTTACAACTAGATGGGATAGGGTCGGTGCTAATGGCATCTGGTGGGTGGAGGCTATGCCACGGAAGCTTATAAACACCCTATAATGCTCAGGAGAGACCCCCACAGCAAAGAGCCATTTATCTGAGCCTAAATGTGGACAGTGCCAGCCTGAGCTGCCTGGCCTGGGTGAGAAGCAGTGATTCCACCCACTGGGATGGGAGATGGGGAGGAATAGTGGATTCCTAGAGAGGGAGGCACTGCTCTCTGAAATGCTTATCTGCAAACCTATCCACAGATGAGGAAACCGCGACAGAGAGATTGACTCTCTGGCCCACTGTAAGTGGCAGAACAGGGTCCAGAACCAGTGTGCCACGGTATACTGGTGTGCTATGAAGGATCTCAGGTGCACCTCAAAAATTTTTAAAGATCATTAATTGAATTATTTTTGAAAGAAGTTCAAAGCACAGTAAATATATTCTTCCTTTTATTCTTTTTTTTAATCAACGTAATTTAAGTGTGTCATGGAAGTTTAACTATAGGTTCAAGTGTGCCATAAAATTTAAAAAAGCTTGAAAAATACTGGTCTAGAGCCAGTGTCCTAGCTCCTGGGTCACTACTGCTATCCTTGCTCTGTCCTTCTATGACCTCCAGCCTGCAAGTCAAGAATCCTATGTCCCTGGACAGAAAGGGTTGGGAGGCCCACACAGCTCCATTCTGCAGGGCTCCAAAGCCCAAGGAGGGTAGAGAGGGTGGGGCAGTCCTTTCCATGTGTGGATTCCTGCCCCCTCCTGGGTGGCATTTCCCAGGCACTGACATCCAGCTACACCTCTGAGAAACAGCTTGTCCTCCTCTCAAGGCCTCAATTCCATCCTCCACCCTGCAAGCACAGGAGACATGCTAAAGGACCTCTTCCTGTTTGTTCAACAAAAGCCAACAATGTGCCAGCCACATCCTAAGTGCCTTACACTTATTAGCTCATTGAATCATCACAATCACCCTGGAGGGCAGGTGCTGTTATTATCCCCACTTTATAGATGAGGACATGAGGCACAGAGAGGTTAAACTTAGGCAAGATCACACAGCTTGTGTGTATAATGGTGGAGCCAGGGTCTGACCCTGGGCAGTCTAGCTTCAAAGTCTAGGCTTTCAACCTGTCACACTACCTTTCCAATGTGCTGAGGCATAAATCTGCCATATCCCCACCCAGGGCTGGGGTGTATAACAGGAAACAAGAGTCCCCATGCATACTGTCCAAGGGAAGTTCTAGGAGCCAGCCTGGTCCTCAACCAGCTGTACCTTCACTCTGGAACCAACCCTGACTTCTCCTACCCTCAGATCAATGGAGGGACATACCTGCCCCTCTTCAGCTGTGGGGCTTCACTGCCCAGGTGAGGATCATGTAGGGCCCTTCTGCACGGGAGCAGCCAGAATCACAAGGGCTGCTTCCCAGAAACTCTCTGAGGGGTGCCCAGGGGATAGCGGCAGCCAAAGAGCCACCTGGCCACTGCCTGGGAGCTGCCAAACTCGAATGTGACCTACTCAGGGCTCTGACTTGGGGAGGCTCCAAGCACGTCCCCTCCCAGTCCTGCCTGGCCCATCTGACCAGCTTGTTGGCAGCACACAAGGGAAGGTGGATGGACAACAACTAAGAGCTCAAGTCCAGCAGACCCTGAATTTTCTCCTGAGGAAAGCCCACCCAGGAAGGTGCAGGAGAGAGAAAACGTCAACGCTAATGCTCTGAAACAGAAGAAAAGACCCCCAAGGGTTCATCTCCAGCCTACCAGCTCCCATGGGTGAGGGGGGCTTCAGACAGGCTACACTGGGAAGCTGAAGACCAAAGGCATCCCCAGATTCCTCTTTCCAGGAGAGAGTGTGGCCAGCTGGTTTTGCTGTCACCTTTTCTGGAACCCTCTAGATTCTGACATGTCATGACTGTGATGAGGGCTTTGAGCCACTGTTAGTACCTGTCACTCCCAATAACACAGCACACTCAACCTGCCAGGCCTGTGTGGGTGACAGTGGGGCAAGACCACCTGAGACTGCCAGCCCCCACCTGCTGTTCTCAGGTGTCTGCTCCTTCAAAACCAGCCCCACACCCTGGGAGGGAAGCAGGAACTTCAGAATCAAGCTCAAAGTTCACTCCTTGCCCTGGATGCACCACCTTTTACTACCCCTGCCTGGAAATTTCTGCTATGTGGGATCAGACAGCATAGGAAGTGGCTCACCTCATCCCTACATGCCAGGGGGCGGGAAGCTCATGTCCTAGGCTCCAGGGAGCTGGGCCATCCCTTTCCTCTGTGCCGCTCCTCCTTGGGAAACCATGAGTTCGGAAAAACCAGAACCCAGAGAAGGGGCCAGCTAGGAAGAGAAGTGCCATGTGGAGGGAACAAGCAGCAGGACAGAAGGAGTCTCCAGCACCAAGGAGGTGCTGGAAGGAAGCCCACCAGCCTAGATATGCAGGGGACCATGGTGGCAGCCAGGAACCTGGGTTCAAGCCCTGGGCTCTATTCCTTCACTTGCTTTGTGAACCTTTCTTTGGCCCTTCTTTGCTCTGTTTTCCCAGCAAAACTTCTCCAAGGCATGATTGCTTACTTAAAACCCCCAGTGAGTGTTGGTTCAAATGCAGATTTTCAAGCCTGACCCCAAAGAAACCAACTGTAGGCCTGGGGTCCCACAAGAAGGATCTCAACTACGTTTGGTAAGACCCTCTTGTGGGGAGCAATGATGTAGGTTAGCAGGGAGAAGCGGGAAGGCCCTGAGGTAGGTATGGATAAGGGGTGTCATCCCAGGGAGAACCCGGGGCCACACGCAACCCACTCTGACTGGAGCTCCCTCTGAGAGACGCCAGCAGGTGCTTCACCTCCTGGCTCGGGTGGCCAGCACTAAGGGCATTAAGGCCATCCCAGGCGGCGTGACACTCTGCTTCCCACCTCTCATTTCTCTTTTCTGTTTTTCTTCTAGAATTCTAACACACATGCGCGCACGCACACACACACCCTTTTTTCTCCTCCTTTTCACCTATTTCGGGAGATTTGGGGAGTTCCTGTTCTGCCCCAGCACTTTCTGTGACAATCTGTCAGGGGGGACTGCGCTCTCCAGACATCTACTCCTGGGCCTGTCCATGCAGTGCCCAGCTCTGTCAGCATTACTCGTGACAGGGAGGACACTGCCCCATAGTCCAAGTCGGCAGAGCCACCCTGCCCAGTCCTTAGGAGGCAAACTCCTCTGGGACGTTGAAGGAGTCCATGAGCTTTGTAACCTAAGCCAGCTCCAGACGGGGCCCTGCCGGCAGGTGAGAGCACAGGTTTTGAGCCCTGATGCTTCCCAGCTGGGAGACCTTGAGCAAGATACAACTCTGTGCCTCAGTTTCCTCATCTGCAAACAGGGTGATAATAAAACTAACGTGTATACTGACCACTTACTCTGTGCGGGCTCTGTTCTAAGTTCTTTACCACGTGGACCCGTTTAGCCTTACTCTGTCCCTACAACGTAGACAGCCCCCCTCCATTTCCCCATTTTACAGATGTGGACACCAAGGCAGGAAGAAGTTGAGAAACTTGCCTCAGGCTTCTTCACAGTTAGTCATTAGAGTAATTTTCACTCTGGCCTCAGAGTCCAGGTTCATAATCACTGTATACCTACACCTCAGACAGCCAGTGGACAATTAAATGAGCCACTGGGCCACTGAAGTGGTAGCAGTTATTGCTATCATTGTTTGCCTAACCTTCTTTTTCTTCCAAAGTAGGGTTTCCAGGCAGGATGAACCAGGGAAATGTACCCATTCTTGGTGGGTGTCATCAGAACAGCTCGGAACTACATGGGATGCAGCTCAAGAGAGAATATTCCTCGTTCCCTGCTCTCCTGTACTTGAACCAAAATAGCAAATCTAGGACCACACTTCTCAGGTCTCCATGTTGTGGACTGTGGGGGCACCAATGTCCAGACACCACCCTTCCCCAGCACAGGGCGGAGGAGGGAATGTGGGGGAGGGGCTCCTGTGCCTGCACATGGGACTTGGCGGGCATTTCGAAGAGCCTCAGGAGGCAGGCTGGCCACTCATGCAGAAGCTGCCTGCTTCTCATCAGGAACTCCCAGGAACTCTATTCTTAGGGTGTTCTCTTGCTTTTAACTTTGCCATCTTGCAGAAGTTACCCTGCACAAAAGCAACCCTGCCATGGCTGTAATTTACATGTCACGTCACTTGCACTGAGCACAGTCCACCCCCTTCAACCCACACCCGCACGCGCACCTTCCCCTGCCCTCCCTGCAAAAATGGCTTCTGCATCTTCCCAACCACTCTCCTTCCACTTGTTTGGGAGATAAAAAGTGAAATGTGAAATTGACATAAGAAGGGGAGGTGATGGAAGGGGGGACGGGGGACTTCAGCTGAATCTAAGCTTTGGAACTTCCCCACTTCCAGGCTGAGCATCACTTCTACTTGGTGGTCCACATCGCCATGGCAACAGCCCCATCACTGTGGCCAAATGCCCCAGCTGGCTGCCCTACCTGGAGCCCCCCCACACACCCCGGAGCTACTTACTGTGATGGTGCTTTCCTTGCTCTGCTTTTTGCTTGGTGACGAGGATCCCAGGTTCTGAGGAGAGAGGCAAGAAACATCATCACAGCTGCTCTCCATGTTAGACATATTTCCCCCCCATTCAGGTTCCCTGAGGGGGAGGTTTTGGTTTAAAGCTCTCTGTGCCGCTAACTCCTAAGGCACCATATTCTGGCCCGGAGCAGGTGACAGTGATCCGGACCCCACGCTGCTCCCATGCCTGGCGCTAGGGCTGGAAACTGCACAAGCTCTGAGAGACCTGCTCCAAGCCAGGTCTCCCTCCTCTTCTCTCCGTCTGTGATTTGGGAGTTAACCCCTCCGCTGCCCTCTGCTGGTACACGTTCCCCATGCTTCCTGCTGCCTGGAGCAGTGGAATCCGCTGGGGAGCAGAGAGTTAAGGTCGGCCACCACCCCCTGGCTCTGAGGACTCAACACATGACATTTTATTCTGAAAGCCCCAGGTCCAAGACATCCAACTCTAAATACACGTAGACGTGCACGCTGGGGCACTGCTCAGCCCCTCCCTGCCTTGCTGCTCTCCCCGCCCTGGGAGCCAGCAGGGATTTCCCAGCCAGGCTGTCTCAGCTTCCACTCAGTCTTTAGATTGCCTTTTCGTGTCTTCCCTATTGCCAGCAAGAAAACCAGAGTCCTGAGTACCTCTGAGCTCTCAGGTCCTCGGCAGCTTGCCAGAGTCCTGGGATTGTTCTGATAGAGAAAATGAAAGACCAACAGCTGAAAACACCACACCTGACCTAAGAGCCTATGGCCCTAGAAGAATGCTCAGTTTTGGGTCCTCCTTGTTCTATTAGCAGTTATGGTAGGGATTCAATACCAGAGGTCCCTGAATAGGACCTGGGGTGTCTCCTGTCCTGAGCCCCCCACCATGACCTGGGAAGCAGGCAGACCCTAAGGCACTGAGGGTGGCCATCCCACGTGTGCCCCTGGACTTATGCATGGTGTTGCTCCTTCCTTAGTAGAACATAAGGAAGAGGTCACCCCTTTATAAAGGTCAGAAAAAGCATGGAGGGGCTTCTTCAGTGAGCCTCAGCAGAAGCAGCACCCCTCCCCCGAAGGTCAGCACAGCCCTGGACAACTGGCGGGGTGAGCACAGGCAGGCAGGAGACAGTCCCTGCATCAGGAGCCCATCTGCGAATGAGGCTAAACAGAAAGCTCTACTGAGCCCCTGCCATAGCCTCATTCTCTTGCTCCCATACAGCCCTACTTGGGCTGGTGAGTTAAGTTAAATCACCAAGACCTATAGTCTTATCAACAAGGAACCTTGCAGAGCATCCACTTCACAGACAAGAAAATGATTACTAGCCTTGAGACCCTGGCCAGAGAATTTGACTTCTCTGACCCTCAGTTTCACCATCTGTAAAATGGATCCTCACTGGTCCTCAAGCTTTGTGGTGCATCAGAATCAACTGAGGAAAGTGCCCCAAATATTAACGGAGCTCCAGCTGGACCAGGCCTAGTGCCTCCAATGTAGAATCTGAAGACCTCACTCAGGCAATCTCATCCACTTTCTATTGTTATATTGAGGTGCCTCTACTTATGGCTGCTCCTCCAGGGACCCCCGACAGGCTCTGGGGAAACACCAAGCTTGTGGCCAACTACATCTTCCATAGACATTTTCAATGTATCGACTCATTCAGTCCCCAGTTCCCACCCAAGCTATCAGCTCTGCCCAGGGTACTTGCCAAAACTGCCCAGATTGGAAGGCAGACTGAGGCTGCAGGATAGGAGGTGCCAGTCACCAAGGAGAAAGACAAGCTCAGGCCTTTCTCCATAGGTTCCTTCAGGCAGAGACACTGGCCAAGCGAATACATGCCAGGAAGGGGGAAGGGTAGCCTTTGGCAGATTTATGCGGTCTGTAGGAGTCTCCCTGTCATGGAGAGACACGACCATCACCATCACTGTGTTCCACCATCACTCCCAGGGAGGGCAGCCAGTGCTGCAGCTGCCTTGGCAACAGCCTTCCAGGCCGCACATCGATGCTGATGACGACAGTGAGGAGGAGGAGAAGGAGGACTAAGAGGGAGGAAGCAGTGCAAGAGCTACTGTCTGCTGCACACTTGTTTAGCTAGCTGGCAGGCACCAGGCTAGCCATTTGACATACTCATTCCATCCTCCGGCCCCAGCAAGTCAAATGTCATCAACTTTGTTTTACTGATCGTGAAATTGAGGCTTGCAGAATTATGACCCTGGTCACTAGGCTAGTAAAGAGAGGAGTAGAGACTAGAACCCAAACCTACATCACTTTTTCCTCTATCTTCTGCCATCTCTCCACTTTGAGACCTGGGACAATATCTTGTTTTCCAGGTGTTTTTGCAAGTGTAGCAGAAAAAAGAAGTCCACGATCCACACACACAGATTTGAGGACCACTGTGTACAAAGCTCTGTAGAATGAGGCTGGACATGAAGGTCACATGTCCTCCCTATGAATACAAGTGATGGCATTGAGGGTGAGTGTTCTGTCTGTGGGCAACTGCAATTGGTAGAGACCAGGGTAGGTCACAAGCAATCTCAGACTCTGTGGGTGCTGCTGACAACCTGTGCCTGTTACTCTAATTTTATATACATACATAACACACATTATATAAATACACACACATACACACCCTCATCATAGCACCCCACTGAAAGGGCCCAAAAGGAATGATACCTCATCACAGTTATAATACCTACTAGGTATAAAGTGGTTTCTAAATACCATTTGGCATTAAAAGGTTATCTAGTCTCCTCGGAGCTAATTCTAAATGCAAAATAGACTTGAATATCCTATTGCTCTGAGATGTTAATAAAGTATTCAAAGAATGATGGACAAATAACAAAGGACACAGCTTAAAAGGGGCTCCCATGTGCTAAACTTGGGACAATTTGAGCACAAGTATGAATAATGACAACTAATGAATTCTGAAGGGGAAAGGAGGAAACATTTCTTACAAAGGAATGCCACTAAAAAATACACAATTAATTAGGAAATCACCATTTGCAAACCCCAATGTGAAAAGGATTCAGGCTGTGCTCTTCATGGGTGCTGAAAACACTGAATGAAAGGATTGCTTGGGAACAGGTTATTCCCAGGGCCTCACACCGCCTTACAGATTATTAACTAGTCATAAGGGGAAATGTATACCGTGGCAAAGGAGCAATCTGGCAGCCACCACATAAACCAAGAGCACAGACTAAGCCGGGCAGGAGGGCGCTAACCTAGGTGGGTGTGCCTCCCAGTAAAATGCAGTAAGTACTCAACATGCCTTGTGCAGTTCTTGCCAACACCACTTCCCCTACATCTAAGTAGAAAAAAACAATTCTATTAAGAATATAGGTCATTCTATAAGATAATTGACCTGGGCTCGTAAAAAAGAAATGAATTAAAAGTCAACATGGGGAAAAACAAAAGAAAAAGAAATGTGTGAAGGACTGGATCATGATAAAAGGAGACCAAAGCAATGACTTCGATGAAATGATCTATCTACGGAACAGAATATTCAGCCCTAAAGGAAACGGAGTACTGATCCATGCCACAGCATGGAAGAACCCTGGAAACAATCTCAGTGAAAGAAGCCAGGCGCAAAGGACCACACAGAGCATGAATCCATTTGTATGAAATTTCCAGAATAGACAACCACATAGAGATAGAAAGTAGAATTAGAACAGTGATTGCCCAAGGCTTGGGGAATTCTTCTTGGGGTGATGAAAATGTTCTAAAATTGACTGTGATGATGGTTGCACAACTCTGTGAATACACTGAAAACCACTGAATTGTACGTTTTAACGGGATGAATGGTTGTATGAATTATATCTCAATAAAAGAGTTTTAAATGAAAAGAGAAAGGCAGACTAAAGAGACACAGTGACCAATGTACCCATGTGTGAACTTGAACGGATTCTGGATTGGGGAGAAAAGCAACCATAAAAGGCATTTTGGAAAAAATTAGGGAAAATGAGTATGGACTACCTACGCTAGGTGATATAAAATTAATGTTTTCTTAAGTATTGTAATTGTATTGTGATTTTATCTTCCTTCTTAGAAATGCATTCTGAAACATTTATTTGCATTTAAAACAGTAAGTTAGGAATTTGCTTTACAATAGTCTGGAGGTGGTGGGATTAGGAAGAGGGAGATGGGAGCACAACTCAGATGAGACTGGCTGAAAGCAGGTGATTGTTGGGCTTGAATAATGTTTTATTACAGCATTCCCTCTGCCTCTGTAAAGGTTTGCAAATGCCTATAAGAAAAGAATTTTTAAAAAAATTTCCTTTGCCTATGATTCCAGATAATTCTTCTCCTCTGTTTCCTCCCCCACCTCACCCCCGCTTCCTTCCTTTCTTTTTAGACAAAGTCTCACTTTGGTGTCATAGTTCACAGCAACCTCAAACTCTTGGACTCAAGTGGTCTTGTTGCCTCAGCCTCTTGAGTAGCTGGGATTACAGGTGCACACTACAAAGCCCAGCTCGTTTTTCTATTTTTAGTAGAGACGGGTTTCCTTTTTGCTAAGGCAGGTCTTGAACTCCTGAGTTCAAGGGATTCTTCTGTTTTGACCTCCCAGACTGACAGAATTACAAGTGTGAGCCACCATGCCTGGCCCTTTATTTCTTAAAACCCTCCCCAGCCTAGTGTCCTGACCCCACCTGGGCAGCTTTGCTGTCACCCAGAGGACTGGCAGAGGGTGGCACCACATAGGAGGTACTGCGTGGCAGGTCGTTCACAAGTGATTCAGCAATTGTGCTCTCCAAATGTCTGCCTGGCCCTCTTCCTCTCCCTGAAAATAATCTTCTGGGTCCCATCTCTTTGGCAGGTAGGATCGTGTATGAAACCCCTCAATGGTTTTTCAGCACTGTCAGGATAAAACCCGAGCTCCTCACGAAAGGCCTGTGCACACGCCCCTTTCTTTCTCCTCTTCCCCCTACACCTGCTGGTTTAGCGAGCCACGCAGCTCTCAGCCTCAGTGCATTCTTCAGGAACACAACTTCCTGCCTCTAGCATCCATGTGTGCTGTTTCCTCCACCTGGAATGCTTTTCTTCCCCCACCTCTCTGCCACACTAAAGCCTTGCTCACCCTTCTGATCTCAGAATGAGTGTCTTTGATCAAGGAGTCTATTCCTGACATTGCCACCACCAGGCTACGTCCTCACGGCACTTGCTTCCTCCAGCCCTTACCACTGTCAAAAGTACATAACTTCATTTCATGCCTTTCTCCCACAACAGCTGAGACCTCCACCAGAGCAGGGGCTATGTCTGCCTACATTTCAGTGCCTGGCAAAGACAGAAATGCTCAATAGGAAGTGTGTTATTGAATAAGGGAGTTACCGTGTTTTCCTGAAAATAAGACCTACCCCCCAAATAAGCCATAGCAGGATTTCTATGCATTTGTTAAATATAAGCCCTACCCAGATAAGACCTACTGATGGGCGTGGCTATGCATAGAGTATCTGCATAGCCACGCCATGCATTTCGGCACAGAGAGGAAGACATCCCCTGAAAATAAGCCCTAGTGTGTCTTCTTGAAAAAAAAATAAATATAAGACAGTGTCTTATTTTCGGGAAACACGGCAGATGGTAGGGCATTTGGCATCTTGGCTTTTTTCTCCACTTTAAATTCCTTTCTTCAATGGGTCCCTTAAGCTTCCAAGCCCTTAGTCCCATTCTCTTTCCTCTCTCCTATGCCTAGAGAGTCTTCCTGGGAGACGATCATGGGAAGTCAGAACATTGAAAAGTAGATTACCAAAGGTGGATTATTGGTGGGCAGGAAGGAAAGGGACCAGCTAGAAAGTCCTTCTGCCAAGGCCAACAAGACTATTAGCCTTTGCTCCCTCTGACCAGGTGGGTTCCATTTATCCAGTACCCAGGTAGCCAACCCGGGGCTGCAGAACTGAAATGCTCCACTGGGTGGCACTAGACCACCACCGCTAGCACCCACCCATCCAGGTCTGGTGTGGGTAGACAACAGAGGGAGCAGGTGCCCTCAGGAACTGTTGGGCACCCAGTTGTCAGCCACAATGGGGCATGATGGGGACATACTCCCAGTTTCCATTAAAATTAGGACTGTCCTCTGCTTCCCCCAACATTCTAATGCTTGCTGGAGGAGGGAAGTAGTTAGTAGGTAGCTGGATGAGAACACAATAGAGCCTTTCTGATCTGGAGTTTTTCAGTCTGTGTCTGTCATTGTCACCTCAAACAAGTCACTTTTTATACCCCACTCCCTGCATCTCAAATGTGTTCGTTTGCTCATTCATTCATTCATTGTACAGCATTCACAGTACAGGAATGCTGTGTGTACTTAGGGATCCTTTGTTGGTTGTACTCTATGTGAATACCAAAACCTTCTTAACCTATCTCTATGTTTGCCCTTGGGCACCTTTTTTTGAGAACTAGCTCTGTAAGTTCACAAACTAGGATAAAAAGGAGTAGCTTTTGTATCCAAATGTTCACCTTTCACAGCCTAAAAGAGTAACATTGTACACCTTACAGTCCTGGGATCTGGTGAACAAATCCATCCTTGTCCTCTCTGGATACTGCAGTATTTATTTTTGTTTCCTTGATGAATCTCAACTCTCAAGGTTATCAACAGAAATGAATATTACTCAAATCCACCTGTCTTTAGGCAGTCACTGTCTCCCCAGGCCTGGGTCTCTAAAGCTGGCCTTCCCTGAAGACCAGTACCTCCCCTCTAGCTTTTATTTTTTTAATTAAAAAATTGTATCTGACTTCTATAAAAGTGAAATGTGCTCATTTTCTGTGAAAAATCGTGACGAGCGTAAAGAAAATAAAGCTATCCATAATCTTAGACCAAGTTTCTCGGCCTCAGCATAATCCTTATTTTCAAACTGGATAATTCTTTTTGGTGTGCTGTGCACTACGGGTACGTAGCAACATGCCAAGTGTCTATCCGCCCATTGCCAGCACTCCCTTCCCCAGCTGTGAGGATGAAAATGTCTCCAGATTTTTCTAAATGTCCCCTGATTGAGAAGCACAGTCTGAGATGCAGACAGAAGCACCACAAAGGCTCTGGCTTATTTTTCTTCCAGGCATTTTTCTTCACCTAAGGATAGATTTGCTTCACCCAAATAAGCCTGACTACATATATAGTTTGTGTTCTGCTTTTCCTGCTCAATATTATGTTGTGAGCATTTCCCCAAGTCATTAAGTTTTCTTCAGAAGAATGTTTTTTAATGGCTGTGCAGTAACACTGGCTGTCCAGGGCCATAATCCATTTACCCATTCCCTGTTGCCGGACAGCTACGTTGGGACTGACGTTATGGTGCTGTAAATAATGCCTGAGTGAGCAGCCTTCACATAAATCAGAATCTCTGAATATATCCCAAGAATGGAGGCTGGAATAAAAATTCCTATGTTGATGGCTTCTAACACACACTTGTTAAATCTGCTTCTGAGATATAAGTTAGACCAGTATATATATTTTTAAATGTATGAGCAATAACTTCATAGTATTTCTTGGGGCCGAGGGGTCATGTTCTATCAGGGAAGGAAGAACCATTTTGAAGTTACATTGCTGACACTAATATTCTTCCTAATAATCTCTAGAGTGGCACAAGTTTTTTTTATTGTTGTTAAACCACAGCAGAACTTACGTCCTCAGAAACACTCTCAAGTCAGGTGGTAAGTTTCACTGCAAACGATTGACAGAAGCTTAGTTGAGGATGCTATTTGGAGCTCAGCAAGAAACATACAAGCCAGGATGATGGGTGACATGGGCAGAGGAGAGAAGGGGACAAACAAACCTAGCATGTACTATTGACTGTCCCTTTCCTAGGCACGTTCTCCAGCCCAGCAGCACCAGTGTCACCTCGGGGCTGGCTGGAAACACACCACCACAGGACCCCTAGACCTGCTGGATTTTAACAAGAGTCCCAGGTGACTCACCAATGTTTAAGAAGTCTTGACCTACACTGATGTCCAATTTCTCTTCTAGAGTTATTTGAACTGAATCTGAACATGACACTCAGCCCCCTAAGAGAACAGCTTCATAACATTTCCAAAAGTTAACACTCTCCTGTATTAAAACTGACTGTCACAGTTCAGCCTATGGTGGTAACAAATCAATGGGTCTTTATTTCAGTGACTGGTCCTTAGGACCACCCCCCTGCATAATAAGCTATTGTTACCATCAACATCAGCAATATCAGCATGATTATCATCAATTATCGTTGATCGGTGCTATCACTGTCATTGTCACCTGGAGGTCTGGCATTTCAATTCCTGGAAATGGCTGGTGGAGTTTGGAGGCTTTATTTACAAATAACATCTTCTTGATCATGTGTAGGGAGACTAAGTAACACTAGTCCTCAGTCTCTTAGGCAAAGCTCAATGCAAGTGGAGAAGACAGGGGACTTGGCATCCAGGTCTGGTCTGACCACTGAGTAATCAAGTGGCCTGCACAAGTCACTTAACCGATCTGAGCCTCAGTGACCACATGCACACCATGGAGACAGGACCACACCCCCCTCACTGTTTGCACAACAGCCGACTAGGGACCAAGAAAGCAGTTTGGGAATCTGAACCATATTCCCATTTCTTTTCACCCCCTAGCTGTCTCTATGCTAGTTTGTCAAATGAGATTAGCAAATTTTATTAAATTCTATTCTGGGTAAAATCTGGGGGTGGGAGAGTAGGGTAGAGAAAAGGAGAATGGCCTGGCACACCCATACTCTGAAAGCGATGGGAAACCTAGACTGCCCATATCAGGATCTGCATCTGGACAGCAGATCAGACCTTTCTGCCCTAGCAGTTTACAACTTCATCATCATCAGCCCCTCCATCAAACCACCCTCAACTTCTAGAAAACCAACAAATCAAAACCATCCAATCCTCTCCCCATCAGGGACCAAGGGAACAACCCAGATCCACCAAGTACTTTGTACTTGGGGGCAGAACTGGGCTGGAGCCACCTGGATTCCCATGATGGATGCTTCTTCCTGGGCCTACATAAGCAGTCACCCCTACCTCCCTGAGTGGGGCCCCTTACCTGGGAATCACCGGTGGATTTTCGGAGACTCATGTGCGCAGTCTCTGGAGGGTGCGCTGGGGTCCCTGACGCGTGGTATCCATTCACTGCAGGGACAGAGACACGGCTCAGATGCTGTGTGGGCCCCAGATGGGCACCCCCGACCTTGGGCCACTGCAGCCCCTTCTCCTACCTCCTTCCCTGGTTCTAAGTAAAGTCTTGCATGCCTAGGGCTGGCCCACAGGACCTTATCAGTGTCTGTCTGCAGAACTAGAAATGGGTTGAAAGCATCTCTCTAATCCTCAGCACTCAAATCACTGAATTCTCAGAGGAATCGGTTCCTTCTTGAGCCCAAGGGCAAAAGGAATGTTCTCAACAGAAGGTGAGGTCACTACAGTCCAGTCACTGCCATTGCTGCAGATACAGCATGAGTTAATAGTTCCAGGTGCTGATCCAAGGCGCATGATCTCTGTCCATACACCTGTGCCACTTGACTACAATCCCTTCCATCTCTCTCTGAGGACTTTTGCATCCTCAAACTCAAAGCAGTGTAATGTGGGTGTAGTGGAA
Source organism: Otolemur garnettii (assembly GCF_000181295.1). Taxonomy (NCBI): domain Eukaryota; kingdom Metazoa; phylum Chordata; class Mammalia; order Primates; family Galagidae; genus Otolemur; species Otolemur garnettii. The sequence continues at coordinate 9,386,601 of NW_003852441.1, read as the reverse complement.
AGATGACTGGATTTATTGGTCGCCATGAAATTAGGCTCTCTTAGTTAATAGTCAAATGATCATTCTTGAGTCACAGATTTCCTAACATTAAAAAAATAATAATCAGAGGCATTAAAATTCTGTCCCAATAATATTGTATCTCTCAGAGGACACTCATTCATGCTCCCAATGTTTGCTGATCAATCTCCTCCCCAAGGGCAGGGGGGAGCCCTGATTTGTAGTGTCTGCTGACTTCTGTGCCATAAATATTCCCACCTGGCTGAATTCAAACCCTCCATACTGCTGTATGTTCCTGACACCATGAATTCACACCAGAACCCCAGGAATCTCAGTTCCCAGAGATGGTGCTGCTTTAGGGGAAACTTAGCTGGTGGTTTCTCCTCAGTGAGCCTCAGCTTCTGTAAGTATGAAAGGCGATAATTCTACCTAGTCTTCCAGCCTACTTTGTTAGTCTGACAAGGTGTTAATTGCAAAACGGATCTGTAAATTACCAAGAACTTTGTTAAAAAAAAAAAAAAAGGGAAAGTCATAGAAGAGAGTGTCACCACTTTTGTTCCTAAATTGGGTCCCCATGAACCACAAGCCTGCACAATCTCTGGAGATCAGGGAAGCATGCCCTCCTCCTCAAGCCCAGGCTTGGAGGAATCGCCAGTGTAAGTCAAACTGGAGGACAGTACACAGACTGATGTCCAACTCATGATTCTTCTGGAAAAAACTTCGCAGTATGGTGAGAAGCAAAGGAGAAAATGGCACCAAATTACCAACACCTACTAATTTGGAGTGGCCAGAGCTGGAAGTGTGCAACGGACAATAGCTGATGAAGACCACTGTATGGAGAATGTTTTTCATGCTGGGGGATGCACCCCATTCTCCATGCTTGAAGCAAAAGTCCTAGGCCATCTGTAAGCAGAACCATACTTGACAGAGTGCCTGTGGGCCTCTCTCTGACCTGGAAGGTTTGTCCTCTACTCCAGAAGAAGGTAGGAACACACTTGTTACCAAGAAAACAGAAAACTCAATCCAGAGCAGCACCTACTACAGTGGTTTGGGGAAAGAATGAAGAATAACAAATTCCAGGCATAGTGGCTCACACCTATAATCTTAGCACTGGGAGGCTGAGGCTCAGACTGCCTGAGCTCATGAGTTTGAGACCAGCCTGAGTCAGAGAAAGACCTTGTCTCTAAAAAAAAAAAAAAAAAAAGCTAGGTGTTAAATGGGCACCTGTAGTCCCAGCTACTAGGGAGGCTGAGGCAAGAGAATCACTTGAGCCCAAGAATTTGAGGTTGCTGTGAGCTATGATGCTATGGCACTCTACTGAGGATGACCAAATGAGATTCTGTCTCAAAAAAACAAACAAATTACCCCTGCAGGGACAGCTATAGGCCTGATCCACACCCATAGCCCTCAGGCCGCTGGCCAGGTGCTTTTAACATCCACTCAATAAAATAGGGACATTTGCACTAGATTGTTTATCACAGCTCAATTTATAATCGCCAAGAAGTGGAAACAACCTAAATGCCCATCAACCCAGGAATAGATTAACAAACTGTGGCATATTTATACCATGGAATACTATTCATCAGTTAAAAAAATGGAGACTTTACATCTTTTGTATTAACCTGGATGGAGGTGAAACACATTTCATCTCAGTAAAGTATCACTAGAATGGAAAAGCAAATATCCAATGTACTCAACATTAATATAAAGCCAGTATGAGATCTAATTAATGCCCATGTAGAAGAATAACTCATTCCAACTTAAGTTAGGGGGAAGGGGAACAAAGTGGGGGGAGAGGGTAGGGTGGGGTGCTCCCACCGAATGGGCACAATGTAGAGGTGTATAGCACACCTTTTGGGTGCAGGACATAGCTACAAGAGGGACTCTATCTAACAAATTCAAATATTGTGATTTGGTTGTTTGTACCCTCACATTGATCTAAAATTTTTTTTAAAGGCAGCTTAAAAGGGAAGTCCACAGTTCCAACAGCATCAGGGAGAATGCTTAGGGGACCAAGACAATCTACTCTGACTGGCATAAAGCTATGCCAGGAAAGGCATTAGACGGAAGATAAATATGCCCCACATATTTGATGCCCCACAATGAAGGCCTAACACTTGAGAAATATTATTTATTAAATGGCATAGTATTGAAATGAATAAAACACAAGTGCTAAGAAGTCTAAAGACAGCAAGAGAAAACCTCAGTACTCTGCATTCAGTTTAGAATGAACAGCTAAAAGTAAGGATAAAGAAAACCAGAATCATTAATTTGAAAGGCTGATTAAAACAGGTGTATTACAAAACATGCCCTATGATCAAAGATAAATTTTTTGGGGGTGGGGTGTCAGGAAGCCATTGACCATTTAAAAAGTTGGCCATTTTTAAGCCACAAATAAATGCCAATAAATAGTACAAGGCATAAATAACACAGGCCACAGTCTTTGACCAGAAAGCAATAAAAGTAGGTATGAATAATGCAAGGGTAAATATACAAGGTTCTCATCCTCCCAATTCCCAAATACTTGGAAATTTAAGAACATGCCCTCTTAAATCATCTCAGGTTAAAAAGGAATTTTAAACTGTAATTATATAATATTTAGAAAACAATAAAGAAGAACATATCAAAACAAATGGGATAAGGCCTGAATTATACTTGGAGGAAAATCCACAGCCTTAATTATTTCATTACCAAACCCAAAGGAACAAAAATAGCCTAAATATTCAACTTAAAATTTTAGGAAAAAATTTTAAAGGCTAATAAAATAAACCAAAAGAGAACCAGAGAAAGAAATAAAAATGTAGCAACAAAAATTAATGAGTTAGTAAACAGAATAATATTAGCAACCCAGTTCTGGTTAGAGGTGGAGGAGAGGGGGCTGGTAGAAATCACAACTATTAAAAAAAAATACAGATGAGTTCAGCGCCTGTAGCACAGTGGTTACAGCACCAGCCACATACACCAAGGTTGGAGGGATTGAACCCAGCCTGGGGCCAGTTAAACAACTGCAACAAAAAAATAGCCAGGCGTTGTGGGGGGTGCCCAACCACTTGGGAGGCTAAGGCAAGAGAATCGCTTAAGCCCAAGAGTTGGAGGTTGCTGTGAGCTGTGACACCACAGATCTCTACTGAGGATGACATAGTGAGAATCTGTCTCAAAAAAAAACCAAAAAACAGATGAACCGGTGTAATATATGACAGTGGAAGAGAACAAAAATGCTCAGAATTAGGGATCAGAAAGAAAACATAAGCACAACAAATGTAGTAGAGAATATTTTTAATGCAAGAGCATATGACTTATAATTCTTTGCTATTAAACACCAGACCTTGCATAAGACTCAAATTATCAAATGGTTTCTAGGGACACTAGAAACGGTAAAAGGAGTAAAACCTTTGAAAAATTAGCCTCCCTTCCCCACAAAGGCACCGGGCCCAGATGGTTTTATGGGTAAATTCTTTCATACTCTCAAGAAAGGAATACCCATACATAGAAACACATGGCAGGCTTCCTGGTCTATTTTACAAAGCCAACATGATCCTGATCCTAAAATTGAATAAAGACAATACAAAACTGAAACTGCAGTTCAGTATGACCAAGGAAATGAAACAACAAGCTTCACCTGGGCAGGTTATCAGTCTCTCTCGGAGGATGTGAGTCCTGTAAACCAAGGCAGCCCTGGCTCTTGAGAGTAGGGCTGTCCTGCGCACCCCTACTCCTGCCTCAGGACTGCCCCAGCACCTCCAAGTTCACACTCAACTCCTGCCCCCATCTTGCCCCCAGCACCCCACCCCCTGGCTCACAACAGCACAGAACTCTCTAATGCAGAAGCATTTTGCTCCTAATCCAATCCCTTGTTCCTAGTTCAGTTCTGGTCTGTCAGCTGTTGGCTAATTACTGCTCATGTCAAAGCAATTACTAATGAAGAAAAAATAATTTTCCATTTGACCATTTCACCCCACACAGCAGCCCTCCTCTGCCATCCTGTCCGCTGTGCTTCCCTTGAATACTCCCAGGCACATTCAGAACACTGATCAGCAGAGATCAGGGCACTTACGGCCTGCCAGGTCCTGGCAACCCTCACCCATGAGCATAATTCACTGGCATTCCCTGTCCCCTGGGCTCCCCAGTCACAAGTCAGCCACAAACAAATGAGGCCAGAAGTGGGTGCTGTGAGGCCCGTGGGCAGGGGTGGAAGGGACTGGAACTAGTCAGGCATCACTCATAACCACAAGGAAATATCATTTGGTTTGAACATACAAGAAAAAAAAAAAAAGAAAGAAAGAAAATGCCAAAGTTGGCTGTTTCTAATATTTAAAAAAAGGAACCGAAAGCTTTATCTTGTAACCTTAGTAGCTTCAGATATAAACACAGACATCCACACATTTCATTCCCCTATGGTCAGTCGGACAGACAGACAGGACCTGGGAGGAACACAATGAGAGAAGAGGGCAGATATTGGGGTGGAGGAGAAGGTCAGGATGGGAGAAGTTGAAGAAGACAGAGAAGGAAGGAGAATAAGAGAAGTTATTGAGAGGGACCAAGCAACAAGGAGCCAGCAGTGTCTGCCACGCAGCATGCATCCTTGGGGCACCTCTGCTCTGATCCCTGTGATGTAATAGTCACATCCTCAGAGCCCCACTGTCTAGAGGAAAAACCCAAAAGAATATATGAAAATCAGCCCTGGACACTGCCTTGTATGTCTGATCTAATCTCCCCCTCTCTGAAATAAACACAGTAACTTCCTTCTTCAAGGTTATGAAATCTGGGAGCTCCAAGGCTGTGGTTACTAAAATCCATCCATCCTTCCTTCCCTCCCTCCTTCTACCCAGCCCTCCTGTTTCTCATCTATCACACAATGAACACAGCGCAATGTACTGCTTCCCCAGGTGTGTTATACACAGAACAGTTCTTCAGGGTGTCTGTAATAAGTGTTAGCAGTGATGGTAAAGGCTAGGGTGTTACGGCACAAAGAGTTAGGGACAGGCCAGGCGTGGTGGCTCATGTCTGTAGTCCTAGGACTCTGGGAGGCTAAGGTGGGTGCATTGCTTGACCTCAGGACTTCAAGAACAGCCTAAGCAAGAGTGAGACTCCATCTCTAAAAATAGCCGGGCATTGTGGCAGATGCCTATAGTGTTAGCTACTTGGCAGGTTGAGGCCAAGAGGATCTCCTGAGCCCAAAAGTTTGAGGTTGCTGTGAGCTATGATGCACTCTACAAAGGGTGACGAACTGAGACTCTGTCTCAAAAAAAAAAAGAGCTTGGGACAAAGGCCTCATAATTTGGATTTAAATTTAAAAAGTTTATTTACATTGGGGCTTTTAAAATATGCTATTATGTGCTATGAATCTCAAACAAAGCAACCGTGTGCAGGATTCCTACCTGTACACAGACACAGAACCCACATGGGGCAGTAAAGCAGGACTACCACTGAACCCACTTTGGGAAACACAGGTATAGGCAGACATGTTGTGAAGTCAGGTACTTTTGGGCACTGTCACTGCCTCCTTCCCCTCGTACCAATACCCTGGAAGGCCTTTCAGCAGCCTCTGTCATCACACTCACTTTCTTAGGAGTGACTAGTATCTACCCTGCTCTGTTTAATGGAGCAGTTTTATGTTAACAGCCTTCTCTGCCAAAATTTCTACCAGGCCACCAGGTCCTGTCTCCCCTGATTGCCTCAGATGTAAACTGAGTTGCAAATGGTTGAACACCTGTGGCTGTTCTCAGGGGCCTCCAAGGTGAAGCAGGCCTTTTTAAGGTCCCTGGAGCCTCTGCTGACAAGAACACTGACTCCAGAGGACCACGCAAGCCTCCCTCCAACACGGCGTGCCCTGGCCTTCCCTGAACTCCCTGGTGAGGTCCAGTTTCGGGCTGTGGAAGCCGCTCTGGGCCTGGAGACTTGCTAGCTCTGCAATGGGAGAGGGTCTTCTTTGCTTCCATCTGGGAGAAGGGAGCTGCTCAGGGCATCCTGACCTGGCAAGAAGGTGTTGGTAAGGGTGAGGGTGAGGTTCCTGCTTGTAGGCAGCACAGCTGTCTGCATGTACGTGTCCCAGGCTGGCTCCATGGGCTCCCCTTGCCTCCAGCGCCTGAAAATACACTTGTTCCTTCCCTATTAATCTGGGTTCCTGGGGGACCACTGAAGGCCCAAGAACGATCTCTTGGTATACTTAAGCCCCAAGGCTGGGCACAGGCCAGGCTCTGTACCTAGGTTTCCTGAAATACCCACAACCCACTCCCCACCAGGGCAACTTCAATAAATACTAGATCTCCTCTCTCCTTAAGAAAACCTCAAACACGAGTTCAATGCACATCCCATGCCCAGAGGCTCAGAAAGGAATTCACTCTCCCCTTTTACACTGTCGAGAGAGCAGCCACAGGGGGCTACTTAAAATTAAATACATCACCTAAGAATGTGAGAAGATATTTGCAGGTTATGTCTCTGACAAAGGTTTAATAACTAGAATGCACAGAGAACTCAAACGTATTAGCAAGAAAAGAACAAGTGATCCCATCTCAGGGTGGGCAAGGACTTGAAGAGAAACTCTCTGAAGAACACAGGTGCATAGCCTACAGACATGAAAAAATGCCCACCATCCTTAATCATCAGAGAAATGCAAATCAAAACTACTTTGAGATATCATCTAACTCTAGTAAGATTAGCCCACATCACAAAATCCCAGAACCAGAGATGCTGGTGTGGATGTGGAGAAAAGGGAACACTTCTACACTGCTGGTAGGAATGCAAACTAATATGTTCCTTTTGGAAAGAGAGAACACCTAGAAAACTAAAAATAGACCTGCCATTCAATCCTACAATTCCTCTTCTAGGTATATATCCAGACCAAAAATCACATTATAATAAAGATATATGTACCAGAATGTTTATTGCAGCCCAATTCATAATTGCTAAGTCATGGAAGAAGCCCAAGTGCCCATCAACCCATGAATGGATCAATAAATTGTGGTACATGCACATCATGGAATATTATGCAGCCTTAAAGAAGGATGGAGACTTTACTTCCTTCATGTTTACATGGATGGAGCTGGAACATGTTCTTCTAGCAAAGTATCTCAAGAATAAAAGAAAAGGTATCCAATGTACTCAGCCCTACTATGAAACAAATTTATAGCTTTCATATGAAAGCTATAACCCAATTATAGTCCAAGAAGAAGAGGAAAGGGGGGGGTGGAAGGAAGGGCGGAGGGAGGGTAAGTGGTGGGACCACACCTACGGTGCATCTTATAAGGGTACATGTGAAATTTACTAAATGTAGAATATAGATGTGTTAACACAATAACTAAGAAAATGCTGTGAAGGCTATGTTAACCAGTTTGATGAAAATATTTCAAATTGTGTATAAATAAAACCAGCACACTGTACCCCACGATTGCATTAATGTACCTAGCTATGATTTAATAAAAAAAAAATTAAACAAACCAAATTTAAATAAAGTCAACATGCAATATGGTTTCCAGGATTGGATCCTAGAACAGAAAAAGGACATTAGTGAAAAAACTCATGAGATCCAAATAAAGTATAACATTTAACAGTCATTCCCAATGTGAATGTCTCAGTTTTGATGAATGTACTGTGGTTATGTGACACAGGGTCAGGAAAACTGAGTTACGGGTATACCATCTTTACAATTTTTCTATAAATCTAAAATTACTCCAAAGTAAAAGTTATTAAGTTCAATTAAACGAAAAATGCAGCTCCTCAGACACACCAGCCATATTTTAAGTTGTCAATAGCCATGGGCGGACAGAGCGGCGAGAGAACGTTTCCACTATCACAGAAAGTTCTGCGGGACAACACTGCTCCATCCTGCCTGCATCCTGCCTGGGACTCACACATCAAACTCCCAGAACCTCATTTTTCACTCAAATTTTCTTTCCCTTCGCTTGTTATTATTTCTCTCTCTATAAATCCCTGCTGCATAGTAACCCTGCCCAAAGAGGATTTATAATATTTGCAGCCATTACTGAATAGTGTCGCAGGTGTTCTGTTTTGGCTTAAAGTTTGCTTCTTACTTATGTGCTCCTCACCCAGAAAGCCTAGCATCAGATGTCCCTAGTAAAGCTACTGAATAAACACAGCCCCTAGAAGCTTCGTGGTATTAATGCAGGGAAAGGCCCCAGCCCACCGCAGACCCTAAACAGCACCCGATGTTCACAGAGGGGAATCTAACTTGGGATGGGGGTCCAGGTGTGTTTCTAGGGCCCTCTCCCCAGCTGGTAACCCGGCTGGCTGTGCTTACTGGGGTCTAACAACCAGAAGAATGACTCAGCCCTGTCCAAAAGCCCATAAAGCCACATCATGAGAGTGGAACTGGTCCTTACCCCCTCCACCTCCATGAAGGGAAGCCTGCCCGAGCGGGCCTGGCTGGGTTAATCTGTGGTTCCCCCTGATCTTCTCCCTGACCTGCTTCCCCATGTTCTTCTTTAAGACTGACCATACAGGAAATGTGTGGCTAAGAAACCCGGCTCCAGTTTTAACCTCAACCTCAACTCCATCCACGTTTCAGGCCACCCCGCCCCTCTATCATCACTGTCAATCAAGAGCAGTCTTAGCAGAGCCAAGTGGGGACTGGTGGCTTCAAGGAAGCACCTCCTGTGAAGATAGCACACCTCCCCGGCATTTAGCTATGTCTCCACTCCCCCCGCCAAATATCGCACTCAGAATGACTTCCCAACACCTTCCACCGGCTGGCCCCTGCCAGTAACATCCCCTCATTTCATCCCATCCTCTGGTTGAGCCCCTACCCTCCAGACTTGCAGGCCTGCATTGAATTCCAAAGTGCTCTGTTATTCCTGCCCCAGGGCCTTTGTACTAGCTGTCCCAGGCCTAAAGGCACCCCACATCCTCATTGTTCTAGCTTGGCCTAAATGTCACTTCCTCACTGAAGCCTTCCTTGATCCCTCAGTCACATGCTCTGATACTCTGCCCTACTTCATTCCTTGTGTTAGGATGTCTGAGAAATTTTGTGTCTACGTATTTATCCAACTCCCCCACTCTAACGCAAGCTTCTGGGAAGCAGGAGCCGCACGTGTGCCTGATCTGTCTGTGGCTACATCCTGGCTACTAAGAACAGCAGGTGGCACATTTTTCAATGAGAAAAATTCATCAGTGACATTTATCACTGTGGCCTTCTCAGCAGCAGGAGCAAAAGCACAGGAGCTGAGCTTCAGGGCTCTGAGTGAGCTCCAGCAGAGGAGTGAGCGAGGGGCAAATTTTGCAGTAACAACTCTGAGTCTGAGAAAAAAGCTTGGAAGAAACCGAGTGCAAAGAAATATCAATGTGGCCGTTATTTTATTCTTTAGGTATGAGGGTTAGGCTCACAAACTGAAAAAGAAGAGGCCAAAATATCCCAGAACCTGCTGTAGCCTCACTACAGGTTCTTCTTCCTTCCATCCTGGAGCAGGTGCTTTTGTGGCCCAGAATAGAAAGTGCCACCCAGAAAACATGAGGGATGGACAAGACCTGTGAGGATGGGGACAGTGAGGGCTGGCAGAGAGACACCTGCTGAGGCCCCAGTTAACAAGAGGTATCATAACTTCCCATTTCTAAGATGCCACGGATTATTAGAGATATCCTTATCCTAAGTACAACTAAAAAGGAAAAAAGATGCTTCCAATTAAATTGGGATACACAATTCACCACAGGACACATCTGATTTTCAAGATATTAAAATGGCTGGGTGGGATGGGGGAGGAGAAGAGGCGGGCCTTAGAATCAATGACACAGGGCTCTTCATGCTGACCTGGGGGGTTGCAGCTTCCAGCTGAGCTGCATAGGGCCTGCCCTGTGCCCTGTGCCATGTTCAGTGGCCATGGATGCTACTGAACTTTAAACAGGCTTCTCCATTTCAGGTTGCCTTGGAGCCTTCGCATAGCTGATGTGTGTGCTGAATCTCTGACGGGGAATAGAAGAGGCAGGCTTTTCCAACCGCCTTTGACTATAAAGCCCTTTTTCCACAGAACACTTACAGACCCAAGAGTACTCCACCCTAGGAAACACCATCCTAGGAGCTGGGGTGGGGGAAAGAGGGACAGTCGCTGACCACATACAGTCTAGGTTGGCCACCTTGGCGACTCTAGTCTCTGGATATGACTTCCCCTACCCATTTTCCTGCCTGTCTCAGCTGCCCTCAGGGGCCCGAGCATCCAGCCCCTCCTTCTGGGGATGTCCCATACCAATAGCACAGAGGGGACAGATGCTGCCAGTAGAGCAGGCTTTGGAGAGGTGAGCCTGTCACTCAAAGGGCAAGACCTAACCAGCCCTGCCAGCCTGGCAGGTGGCAGCAGTCACACCTGCCACCTCTACACCAAGCCTTCCTCTGCCGCACGCTGTTCTGTCCTCCTCCACAGATCATGCTTGCGGGAAAAGACATCAGCTTCCCTTTTAAGCGTCTGGCTGGCATCAGGCCACAGGAAAGAGGGCCACACCTCACATCATTCATCCTAGAATTTCTATTGTTAAAAAAACCACAAGAACAATAATGAAAGGAGTGGCAGTGTGCTCGGAATTGCCTGTTTGCCTGGTGTCACTTGGCAGCTGTAGTGCTGACTGTGCCCATTTCTGGGGACTTGATCTGAGAGTGCGGCACTCGCCCTAGGAAATCGGGAGGAAACGCCCCCATTTCCCTCCCCACATGGGGGTTTAGGAAACTATTTAGGCCTCTAACTACTGTTCCAAGAATTTGACGGAAGCTGAGGATGTCACTGAGCCTTCTGCCTCCCCACCTGTGTCCAGCCACTCTCTGTTACACTCTCAAGCTATTAAGGATTAAATTCCCATCTGATATCATTGCCATTTGCCACCAGGTTGCCACCAAAAGCTGAAAACCAACGACTGGTTTCCATCCCACATGAAAGGGAAATGAATCCACCCCACGTGGAAGTCACACTGTTTAGTGGTAGAAAATTCCACATAAGAAGAGAGACAAAGCTCCCATTCTCAGGGAGCTTCCCACCTAGCAAGGGAGGGTGACCAGCAACCAGGAGCAGGACTCTGAGGGCAACAACACAGCATGCAGCTGCGACCTGGATAAGGGCTCTTAATGGAGTGGTCAGGGAAGCCTTTTGGAGGAGGTGACATTTAGGAAAGAACCAACCCATAAAAAACCAGAAGTTGTTCTCTCCATTGCTGTGTCCTGCAACCTGTCTCCTAGAATCTCAGAACCGGATGTCACCTGAGAGCCCCCTGGACTAACGTCCCACCTATCATAGGAACACCCACCTCAGCCACCTCTGCTTGATTACCTCTGCTGACGGAGAACTCACACCCTCACAAGGAATCCCATTTCCTTTCCAGGCACTCTGTAGGAAAGCTGCCCTATGCAAATCTGTCTCCCTTCAGGTTCTACCCCTTGACCAAGACCATGTAGTGCATTTCTGTCCCCACTCCAGGCCCTCCTGACCGTAACAGATAGGGAAGAGCTGTGATGCCTCCCCAGCCATCTCCTCTCCCCATGGACATGAGAGACAGAACGTGAGGCCACCAGACCTGCTGTGGTCACTGTCATAGAGATGTCAACCTGCTAGGCAGCTGGCCCTTGGCCTGGTCCCTTCCTGGTTCATGCCATGACAACCTGGGCCAGCTCTCAGGCCCCAGGGACCCAGAGTCTCAGCTTTATCACTGCAGGGGCCCTCCCAGTTACTCCTAAGTGGTGAGCAGACATTACCTGTTGGAGGCAGAGAGCTCCTGTGAGGGCCAGGGCTGGCTGGAATCCCAGGAGAACTGCTGGGACGTTCCCAGGTGGTCTCTGGTTAAAAAACAAACAAACAAAATTGCTTTGAGTACTTCTCAGGGCAGATCCTCAGAGTCACAGAGCAGAATGAGACAGTCAGGGCTCAAGGAAAACAGAGACTTGGCCAGTTAGCCTCCTCTCTAACCTGTCCAGACAGGAGCCTGCCTCTGTCCCCACATCTATCCCTTGTCACACACCCCGTACCCCATGGCAACAAAGCTTCTCTTTGCTGGGGACCCTTTCTGTACATGGCTGGGGTCAGGGTGGAGGTGGGCTTCTGGCTGGGACCCTCCAAAATGTCTCCCAGCCCACCCCACCCCCTCACTCCTGGCTTTCAATACATTTACCCCACTTCTGTCCCAAGGGATGCAGATTCCACTCCTGGAACCCAAGTTGTCAAATAGACACTTCTCCCTGAATGCCCAGTGTCACCTGAAACTCCAAGGCACGGGGAAGGAGCCCTGGCTGAGGGGCCTATCTAAAGAGACAGGGGTCCTCTGCCTACTGGGGTGACTTCCAAGGTCCTTCCTGATTTGGTGTGTTGGGCCTGTAACCTTCACACCTGCCTGGCCACCTCTCATTCTTCCCAGTCACTTGCTCCAGTGAGAAATGATACAGTTCTGCAGCTACAGTACTGTCCCCTGAACACCATTTTACTCATTTCACTGCCATGAGCAGTGACTTCTTATAAAATTATCTAGTTAAAAAAAATTCTTTCTCACTGTGCACAATTTGATCACACAGGAAAACACAAAGAAAATAAGTATCCCCCAGCGTCCCACCACGCAGAGGCCGCCATCATCAACAATGTGGTATCCATATGGTGATTTGTTTTCTAAGCACACATTCATCTTTAACACAAAACAAAATCAAGCTATGCATTCTTTTATTTATTTATTTATCTATTTATTTATTTATTTGCAGTTTTTGGCCGGGGCCGGGTTTGAACCAGCCACCTCTGGTATATATACGGGGCCAGCGCCCTACTCCTTTGAGCCATAGGCACTGCCCACTGTGCATTCTTTTAATGTATCAACTTTGGTGAATATCTTTCCAAAATCATTGAAGGGGTTGGACAGCACAGAGGTTAAGTTCTGTTTATAGCGCCGAGTCAAGTGCCAAACTACCTGGGTTTGAAGGCAGCTCTGCTGCTCACCCCAGGTACAACCCTAGCCAAGCTGCTTACCTTGTCTGTGCCTTGGTTTCCTCCCCCATAAAATGAGCTTGATATGGTATTTCCCCCAAGGAGGTGCTGTATCAATGCTAAATGCCCATATACAAGCTTCTGATGTAAAGTTATTTTAAAGTTAGTCTGACATATGGGCATGACATTACTTAATCAAAAATTCAAATACTAAAAATTGATTCTTTTGGACAATAAAGACAAAATTGGGTTCTTCACACAAGTTTTACTCCTAAACTGCCATGCAGCTCTGTGCAAGTCGCATCTCCTCTCTGGTCCTCTTAATTCTTCATCTAAAGATATTGGGCTAATTGGTTTCTTAGGCCCTATTGTTCTAGCCCTCTAGCTTTGAACAGTGGTCTTTGGGTTTAAGGAAGGGTGACTCCAGGGCTCCAGGGGCAGGGTTTAACAGTTGTAATCAAAACCATCCCTTCATGCTTGAAGGGAGAGAAAATAGAACTAAGGGTGCATCAGGAAAGCTGTTGGGAAGATGTGAATATAAAGAAGAGAACAGTGGGCTCTTTGATGATGGGTGCCAAGGAGAGAGGCTGCCATCAGTCTCAGGGGCTTTCCTGAGAGATGTGCTGGCTGTCAAGAGAGTACCATGACTCAGAGACCTTACCATGAAGACCACTCCACTCAGGTCCCATAACATTCATAAGCTGAGGGAGCTCTAGAATCACCTGAACCATGTATATTGTTTTTCTCAACTAGAAATGAGAATGAAAATTATACCTCATTAGGGTTGCAAAGAACATTAAGTGGGTTAACACCTGCAAGGCGCTTAGGATAACCTTGGGCAGAGAGTGCTCGCTTTATCAGTGTTGAATAAAATGAAGAAATAAGCCAGGTTGGAGGGTGCAATGCACTGGAGGTTGGATGAGCAAACAGCCTTTATCCAAAGGGAGGTGGGAATCCCCAAGGAAGCTGCAGGTTCTTTGCTAAGGATGCAAGCCCAGGGTCTCCCCTCTTGAACCTTTCCTGCTGGGTCTCTGTCCCCTGGAGACCTGGGGACAGAACCTACCCAGCTTCATCCCTATCTCCCCCCGCCCCCAACTGGTCCTCAGGGCCTGGAGATGAGCCTCCATCACATCCCGAGTGAGCCTCCCTGCCTCCTCTCTCCCACGTGAATCTGTCCACACATAGCTGCTGGACCGAATGGGACCCCAGTGCTCTCACTGGAGGTCTCCTTTCCAACAGGGCACATGGAATGAATTCCAAACTCCATAATCTTCCTGGCAAAGGGGCTCTGGAGGTCAGGCACCGTGGCTTCACTCCAGGCTTGACTAACTCACCGGCTGGTCTCTGAACATGTCTTTCCTGTGTTAGTCACTCACCCTTATCACCTCCTGCTCCTCCAGTCCTGGATACGGTGACCTGTTCGTTTCACCTCAACTAGGATGCCTCTTCTGCCATGTAGACTTCCCATACTGCTTTCTTTCCCCCTGGTCAGAACTCTGAGTGCTCTCAGTGTTCTAGTGCACTGCCCAGACTCCTCAGCAGCGTGGCGCACAGCTGAGGCCCTGTGCGGGCAGTGCCAGGGGAGCTGCCTTCACAAAGGCTATACCTGGGGGTGTGGAGTGTACATTTAATGACTGGTATCTGGGGGCTCACCAATCCCCTTGGCTCCAGTTGAACAGTTCTGAAGGGCCCTCCCAGCTCAGAGCTGGGGCAGGGGCTGCACGTGACCTTTGTGGTGTCTGCACTGTATAGAACACTGCTTCCTCCCTGGGCTGGGGCAGCTCCCAGAAGTACGCTCTCCACTAAGCCTCCTGCACATGAATCTGTCTCACATTTGTCTGAGAACTTGACCTAAGACACCCTCAATGCACACATTTCATAGAGCACCCTTCTAGGAAACTGGCCCGAGGGCTGAAGCTGTGGCTGACTTGAGAGGTCAAACCTGGCACCTGGCCTGATGGGTGCCCAGACAGATGGACCAGTGGAGAGGTGGACACTGTGATGGCACAGGGAGATTCCTAACTGATGTGCTCCCTGGCTCTCCAGAAATAAATGGATAGCCCTCTTCCTCCTCAAAGATCCCAGAGCACTGACCCCTTTGTGCTGCTGCCTCTACCCTTGGAGCAGCAGATGCCACTGACCTTATTTTAAAAGGAAGTCCCACCCGCTGATATGCGGACCCTACTATCTTACCTTCTGGTTATAACAGGGCTCCTACACTCATGCACTGACTCCTCCTTCTGCCCACACACCCGTTCATCTACCCACACCAGCCTACTACCTACAGCCAGCACCAAGTGCCACTGGGGACACAAAGGCAGAGCCTACTTTCAAGACATCTCCTAGCAGAGAAGCTGCTGTCCCCTGCTCCATCCTCTAGCAGCTGGGGGCTCTCCAGGAAAGGGATCCCAGCAGCAGCCAGGGCCAGGATGGCATAGGCAGTTCAGGGGGCCGCTGGAGGGGACCTTGACACCAGAGGCAGATGCTGGCTTTCCGTGCTGGGGCCTGGTGGAAGGTCCCTTTCCCTGCACTCACTCACTGACCTGGGTCACTTCTGGGCCCTCTAGAAGCTGGGTCTCTGTAAGTACTTCACCCCTCTCTACACTTGTCTACTCCAACCTCCTACTGGGCTGTGTCATGGACACAGTCACCTGAAGGACTCAACCCTAGTCTCAAGCAGATCTGACCAACTCAAAACAGAAAGACAGTGCCAGCCTGGGTAGGGATGGCCTGGGCCATGCCGGGCCAGGCTGACATCTGGAGAGAGCCACTGAGGCTCTGGCTGGGTAACCTCACCAGCAGCAGGGCAAATCACCCCAGCTGACCAAACCACCCACAGGGAGGAAGCCCTTTCCAGGCCTTTTCCAATAAAAGACTCCCTAGTCTATTTATAGTGCACCAGGCTCCTCCATCAAGCCAAAGCAAGACTAAAGTTAGTAACTCCTGCCTAGCTCACTGTTTTTACAAATTTTTATTATTATCATTATTTTTTAAAGAGAAAACATCTGTGCTTTGAAACTCAAGTTTACATAGCTTTCAGCCTTTTGGCTATTCTCTTTACAATTAAAAACTTTTTTTTACTTTGTTGCTGTTTATTAATTATATGGCAGTAGCTCATAAAAATATCCCTAAATGATTAAACTGGGCAATAAAAATATTTTTATTTTTATTTTTAGAGATGAGGATCTTTCTGTGCTGTCCAGCCTAGACTCAAGTGATCCTCCTGAGTAGCTGAGACTATAATCATGGCCCACCGTTTCTGGCTCTCTTTATAAGTTTTATTCTACATGGGGTAGCCACTGAAAGTTCAGTGCCCAAGTGACCCCAGACTGAGGCTCTTTTGCATTCTCTGGGCTTCAGTCCCTGTGGTCCTAGGTCATCCCAGGTGACTGCTCAGACTTGTGGTGATTCAGGCCCTGGAGGCTCTGGGAGGCATAGTGAGGTCAGAATGGAAGAAGTGAGAGTCCTCCAGGGAGCCTCCTCCTACCCAACCCAACTCACACAAAGCACATTTCTTCCTAATGGCAACTCCACTGGGACAAATCACCCCAGTTGACCACAGCACCCAAAGGAAGGAAGCAGGGGCCCAATGCACACAGAAAACTGACTGATCATGAATGAAACCAGCCCAGGGAAGGTTGCTATTGGAGTGTCAATGCTAAGAGCCAGAGATGCTAATTTTCTTATCAGTGATTTTCAGTGGCTACCCCATGTAGAATAAAACTTGTAAAGAGAGCCAAGGGCAGTGGCCGGTAACTGTAGTCTCATATTCAGGAGGATTGCTTGAGCCCAGGAGTCTGTAGCCAGGCTGGGCAACATAGCAAGACCCTCATCTCTAAAAATGAAATACAAAATAAAAATACACATTAAAAATAAATAATTATTTAAAACATTGTAAAGAAAGTATAGTTGAAAGGCTTAAAGCTATATAAACTTGAATTGCAAAGCACAGATGCCCTCTATTTAAAATAATGATAATGTTAAAAAATAATAACTAATTTTAAACTGTCACTAATAATGACTAATTTTAAATAGTCACTTCTAGATTTCATTTCTCCTTGTTAAGACAGAATCCTGCCTGTGATAGAAGTATTTGCCTTCAGTGGGAAAGCCTTGAGGAGTCCCTAGACCTAGGCTACTGGTTATGGTGGCTGTCGGTCCCATCCGCAAGCTTTAGAACCCAGGGCCCTCCTGCTACCTGGGGACCCAGTCGGTTTTCTTGGTTTGTGCTGCTCTCTGCTGCCCCCAGTGGCTTTCAGGTAAAATAACCACAGGTACCAGCCCAGGCAGAACCCAGCTTTGGGGTCTGGGCTCTGCTCTGAGGTTCTGCAGTCCTCTTCTCTTTGTTTCTCCTTATGCTCATCCTTCTGTTCTTCCTTTGTCTCTCGTCCTTGCCATCACCTTCTATTTCTTCCTTTCTCTGGTTTGGTGCCGGCCCCACCTGTGGCTTCTCACAAGAAGCCTTTTTCACCCTTGTCCTCACACAAGGGGTCTTTCCGGGCTGTGGTCAGGCTTTCCTGAGGCAGACTTGCTGCCTTGCTCTCAGCCTTTGTCCTTCCTTCCTTGGGAAGCTGGTTTGCCCCCAGCTATCCTGCTCCACTCGGTCCTGTCCTCCAGGCAAGTCCCAAGAGAATCACAGGAGCGCGCTGCCCTGGTCTGAGTGTTCTGGTGGTGAAGAGACCGCAGGACGTTCCACAGCAGGCACAGGCCGTAAACCAGGTAAACAGCCCAGGTAGCAATGACCAATCAGAGGTTCACCCACTGCTAACCCCGGTGGAGACCCCAACTACGGAAAGACAGTTGACCTGTCAGAACCCCAGGCCTCCCCAGTGACCAATAGGTTATCGGACACTGACTTCTTCCCTAGTCACCTTCCCTAGCATTTTATTGCAACCCATAGTACCCCGCGAGAAAGTGTATAAAAACTTCCCTGGCCATTGTTTCGGGGCCACTCCCTCGCGACCACCCTGTAAGCGGGAGTGACCCAAACATATGCACGAAAGAAATAAAGACCCTCCTTGACTTTTCACGTGTGCAAGGTGGTCTCTCAGCGGCATCTTTTCGGGTCCCAACAGTGGCACTCTGTTGGAGCTCTACCTTCAGAGCAGCTGCAGCCGGCTTGAGGCTGGGCTGCAGCTGGACTCTGGCTCATCTCTCTTGGGACGAGCAGCAACAGTTCAGAGGGACTTTAGTCCCAGTTCCTTCCTGGGCACCAGGGCCTGAAGCCTCCTAGTTACAGGTGTTGCTATAGAGCATTTTCAATTTCCTCTTAGAATTACATGAAATTTAAACTACAACTACAGTGTCTCAGCAGGAAAGAAACTACTACTCTCTGAACAGCCAATTATGCCTGGTCTACCTGCTCCATATGTGGTATCCCCTTCAGGGGTCACAGACATCTATGGGACATTTCTAAATGGAAGGGAGTGGGGCTGTTGTGAGAAGTGGCATTTCTGAAACTCAGTCTGACATCAAAGGCCACCATTTGCTGGTTGCATTTACTACATCTGAGTTCTATGCTGGTGCTCTGGGAACTAAAGCAAAGCAATGCTGTTTTAATCTACAAACTATTCTTTATTTAGAATCATCCCCAAAGTTAATGCTATTATTATTAATTCGACATGTATTTGAGGGCCTATTCTGTGGCTGGCAGTGTTCAGTGACACTGCTGGAAATATAACAGGTTAAACTCCTCCCCCTTTAGCTTACGTTCTAGTGGTCAATATAACATACTACAGGTAATTTTAAAGAAACGTTTGTGTGTATTTGTGTGTTTACAACTTTCCATAAATGAAAATTTAAAATTTTTCTTACATGGGATTGGGAGGGAGTAGTGCCAAGAGACATATAATAAATAAACAAAACATAGCAGGTGGCCGGGCGTGGTGGGTCACGCCTGTAATCCTAGCACTCTGGGAGGTCAGCACAGGTGGATTGCCTGAACTCATGGGTTTGAGACCAGCCTGAGTAAGAGTGAGACCCCCATGTTTAAAAATAGCCAAGAGTTGAGAATGGCTCACATTACAAAATTGCAAAACTGCAGATGCTGGCATGGATGTGGAGAGAAGGGAACACTTTTACACTGCTGGTGGGATTGCAAACTAATACAACCTTTCTGGAAGGAAGTATGGAGAACCCTAAAGAACTCAGGCTAGACCTCCCATCTGATCCTGCAATCCCATTACTGGGCATCTACCCAGAAGGAAAAAAATCCTTTTATCATAAGGACACTTGCTATTTATTATAGCTCAATTTACAATCGCCAAAATGTGCAAACAGCCTAGATGCCTGCCAACCCAGGAATGGATTAACAGGCTATGGTATAGGTACACTATGGAATACTATTAAGCCATTAAAAAAATGGAGACTGTACAGCCTTTGTATTAACCTGGATGGAAGTAGAACACATTATTCTTAGTAAAGCATCACAAGAATGGAGACACATGAATCCTATGTACTCAATTTTGATATGAGGACAATTAATGACAATTAATGACATGGTGGGGGTGGGGGAAGGGGAGAGCAGAGAGAGAAAGAAGGAGAGAGGAAAAAAAAAGCCAAGGGTTATGGAAAATGCCTATAGTCCCAGCTACTTGGGAAGATGAGCCAGGAGAATCACTTAAGCCCAAGAGTTTGAGGTTGCTGTGAGCTATGACGCCATAGCACTCTACTGGGTGGGACAAAGTGAGACTCTATCTCAAAAAAAAAAAAAAAAGGCAAGTTACATGTTGGTACATGCTAAAGAGAAAAAAGCAGGCAAAGAGGAAAGAATTATTAGAAAGAAGCTATAATTTTGATAGGGTGACCAAGGAAGTCCTCACAGAGAATGGGACATTTGAGTGATAATCTGAAACAAATTGATTAGGTATCTATTGCTGCATCATAAATTACTACCAACTTAAAACACTAACCACTCATTATCTCACAGGCTTCAACAGGTCAGGAACCCAGGAGTGGGCTCTGGCTCAGGGTTTCCCATGAGGTTGCAGTCATGATTTCAGCTGGAGCTCCCTCATCTGAAAGTTTGGCTGGAGCTGGGGGAACCACTTGCAAGAAAGCTCACTCTATGGATGCTGGAGGGAGCCAAAGTTCCTTGCCACAAGGCTGTGCACAGTAGGGCAGCTGACTTCCCCCAGAGTGAGCAAGCAAAGAGAAGCAGAAGTTAAAAGAACTGTTATAACCTAGTCTCAGAAGGGACACTCCATCGTGACTACCACAATCTACTGGTCTCACAGGCCAGCCTTTATAAAACATGGAAGGGGACAGCACAAGGGCATGAGTACCAGAAGGTGGGCTGTAGGGGGACATCTCAGAAGCTGCCCACAAAAGATGGGAAGGAGAAGACCACGCACACATCTGAGGGCACAGAGTTAAAAGGCTCTAAGAAATATGTCTGTCACCAGCAAGGACAATGATGTGGTTCAAGAGGATACTGGGTGGGGGAGGGTGGGAGGAGAAAAGATGAGGTCAAGGGTAACAGGAGTCAGACTGGCTCATCCAGGGCTGAGGTTCTCAAGGTGCATTCCCTGGAGCTGGAGCAGCAGCAGCAGCAGCAGCAGCAGCAGCAGCAGTAGCATTATCTGGAACTTGTTAGGAATGCCAATTCTTGGGCCTCATCCTAGACCCACTGAGTCAGAAACCGTGGCGCCAGCGCCTTTAGATGATGCTGGTATACTCTCAGGTTTGAGAATCACTTACTCCAGGATCTTAAAGGTCACTGTAAGGACTGTGACTCTGATTCTGAACACAGGGGAAGACACTGTGGGCTTCTGAGCAGAGAAGTGGCATGATCCAATGGCTGCCTCCAATTAAGTTTCCATCACTGAGCCACTGTGTGCCCTCAGCACAGATGGCTGGCTCACTGACTCCATCAGTCCCACAGAGGTGGAGACGACCTAGGGCTCCTGCCTAACACCCTCCAGAAAGCATGGAGCTCAGAAAGACTAAGGCCATGAGTGGGGCAGGGACCATCCAAGGGCTGCTGCAACTCTGCAGGTGGCCCTGGCAGTACCACCTCCCCCTCAAGGGATTTAAAGGAGTCTCACTCAGGCAGGGCTGGGGAACGGGGTGCCCAGGCCATGACATACTCCCAACCCCCAGTCCAGGAACCAGACTCTTACATGTTTTTTTCCACACCCTGCGGACATAGATGTGATTCTGGAATGGTCTATTGACACCTGGGAAGAACAGCTCCATTTAAAGAGGTTCTTGCTTGGGAAGCTTCATCACGATTCACCTCTCAGGTTGGCTTCTACAACAACCCCTATTACTGTTCACCACAGCTTGGATCCCTTTGGGTGGGATAGACCTTCAGCAAATGAACATCTGCCCACAGGCCCTGCCACGTCCAGAACTGCACGGCCATCCATGTCTGATCACCAGCAAGACTGGCTACTGAGCTCAGGCCCAGACCATTCATTTCAGGCAGTCTAAAAAGAGTTCCCCTCACTACCACCACCAGGCCTGTGTCCCGAGCTTCCGCACACACAGACCCTGAGCCTGGGGGCCCAAGGTCTTCAGGGAGAGATGCCCAATAGGAGGCAAGGTTGGGGGACATGAGGAAAGGGATAAAGAGGAGGCAGGGGCTGTCACCCGCCCCTCCATCTCCTAGCCCACAGTAATCAGCATGCAGCACACACAGGGTCCCCAAGGAGTGTCCAGGAGCAGTGAAACTCCCTGTGCTCTGTGGAAGAGGAGAGTCTGGGGACATGGGGCTCAGTTATCACAAGGAAAGATATGGAATGAAGACCTGGGCCTGGTGTTTTAAACACCCCTCAACGATTTGAGGCATCAGACAGACAGATGTTCAAATCTTGGTCTCTGCTTTAAGACAATGACCATGTCATTGGGCCCAGGTTCCTCATGGTAAAGTGGGGATAAG
Source organism: Otolemur garnettii (assembly GCF_000181295.1). NCBI lineage: Eukaryota > Metazoa > Chordata > Mammalia > Primates > Galagidae > Otolemur > Otolemur garnettii. Next base: position 9,364,830 of record NW_003852441.1, on the reverse strand, counting down.
AATACAGTAGTCTCAGCCTTCTGGTGTCATGGAGAGGGGTTAAGGGGTACAGACCACTTTCAACACGCTTTCTGACAGGGACTGTGCCCTCACAGATAAAGGATCACAGTAACAGTGCTCGCAGCCGTCTCCATTCCCTCCTTTCTCTTCTTACTTCTCAATCTCCACCCTGGAAGCTAACTCTTGGCTTCACCTCTTCTTTTCATCAGTACCCAGAGCACATGTCCCAAAAAAAGAGGTAGGAGAAGGACCCGCTTGTGATGCTTGGGGTGAAGAGGGACTAGAATGTCACCTCTTCAGCACTGCTGCATTGTGGAGTTGCTCCTTAGGTAACCAGGAAAACATTCTATCAGTGGTTCCCAACTTGCTGCTTCACAGCTGCTCACAAGATCCTTAGGATGACCCTGGGATCGAGGCAGGGCAGGGGCTCTTGTGCCCATTTCACAGATGATACAGAGGCTGATGATGCTGACACGATCGAGGTGAGGCCCCTTCATGCCCTGGCCCTTTGATATCTGCCTGCATCAGCCTGCAGAGAAGGCTGGGAAGGAGATGGAATAGCCAGAGGAATTCCAGTGGGGGCCGCCTGCCTAGTGACAACTGAGTCTGTCCTTCAGTCCCAGTAAGACCCCTGATTTACCAACCTCTTTGCAGAGCACAGACCCATGTGAACATGCCAGGAATCCCTGAGCATTTAAAAGGACAATACCAAATCAAATTTGGGTTGTAGAGCAATGAGGGGTCGCTGTAAGGTTGGAAGAAACATGTTTTGTCATTGGGCCAACAGATGTCAGTAACCACCTATGCCAGCTCACATAGGTGACTCCCCTCTTATGGTTGAGAAACTGTCGGCAGATGCCAAGAAGGAGACTATCAAACCCAAAGCTGGACACCCAGGACCAGAATCCAAGCACAGGTGTCCAGAGAGCCGTGGTCCCATTTCCTGAACTTGGTTACTTATCAGAATCGTTTGTAATTCCACTTGTTGGGATTATAGATTCTCAGATCTCATATCTGGAGATTTTGGTTTAGTAGGTTTGGGGAGGAACTCAGAAATCATCATTTTTATCAAGCAATCTCAGTGACTAACCACAAGTGGGAAAAACTGGTATAAAATCTAGTTCCATTGATTTTTAACTGGTGTGCAATGAGAGGATCTTAGGTGTGCCACAAAAATTTTTAAAGATCATTAATTAAATTTATTTTTGAAAGAAATTCAAAGCACAGTAAGTGTACTCTTTTTATTTCTTACTTTTTTTTGATAAATTGAATTTAAGTGTGTTCAAGTGTGCTGTGAGATAAAAAAAGGTTGACAAACACTTCTCTAGTCTATGGCAGAATGGTCACAGAACCCAGCTGCCCATCACGAGGTTCCTGTGTCAGACTTAGGGTCAGGCAAGGCACATTGAGGCAATATAGAGTAGTTTAAGGACCACCCCTCTCCAGTGTGCACTGCCTCCATCCCAACCTTCTAAAAGCACCAGGTTCATAACGTCTGTCCCCAGGGAGCCTTTGACAGGAGGCTGAGTTACCTATTTTTGTTCCCAGGGGTGCTTGACCAATTAGAGAACATACAAGCCTGTTAGCATGCTGAGTCCTCAGCGCTTTCCCTAGAACAAGTAAGGACGAGGAGGAGAAAGAAGCACAACAGCTGTGAGTACTGTACTGTGGGAAGGCAGAGAAAGTACCAGGGAGCAAGTTCTTAGGAGCCGCTCAGGTAGAAGAGGGACGGGCCTCTGCAGGGCCTGGCCTCCTTCTCAAAGTCTTATCTTAAGTCCCTCAGGGCAACATCCTGAGTTAGAGGACAGGCCGGAGGGGTTTTAAGTTTTCACAAGTGTTTGGATGGACAGAGGTGATGGAAATTGCAGCCAGCAGAATATGTCACCCTGGCCACCCTGCCCTGGTGATCTGCTGGTCCAGTCTGTGTGGTCTTTGTCCCGTCATTGGACTTTTGGAGCACTGAGGAGGAACAGTAGCTTACAGCATTGTCCCTGCCCCCAGGGAGCTGATAGATTGTGTGGGATGAATAAATCTCTTTCTACCCCAGCTACACCTGTTTTCATATCCATCCCTCCCGCCAGATGTATTCCAAGGGCTGGGACAGTATCAAATAAATGTATGTCTGTCTCCTGGATACTGAGTTCACTCAGAAGCATTTGATGAATGAATGAAGACCTACCTCAAAGCAACCATCAGAACTAAGTTCAGCAATGTGGCTAATGGCTCATTTTAAAAATGCACGTGTGGCTCAGCGCCTGTGGCTCAAGCGGCTAAGGCGCCAGCCACATACACCTAAGGTGGCAGGTTCGAATCCCCAGCCCGGACCCGCCAAAACAACAACGATGGCTGCAACCAAAAAAAAAAAAATGGCCAGGCATTGTGGCGGGCGCCTGCAGTCCCAGCTACTTGGGAGGCTGAGGCAGGAGACTCGCTTGAGCCCAGAAGTTGGAGGTTGCTGTGAGCGTGATGCCATGGCACTCTACCCAGGGGGATAGCTTGAGGCTCCGTCTCAAAAAAAATAAAAATAAAAATGCACGTGTATATGTGTTTAGATAAAAAGAAAAATACAGAGACAGAGAGTAGAAGAAGGGGGCCAGGGAGCTGGAAAAGCCCCAATTCCCTGCACATGATATAAATTACAAATCACTGAGCAGCCCAACTAAAAAAAGCAGAGAGCGCATACAGGTGGGTGCACAGAAGATCAATTGCAAATGATCACAAAACAAGAAAAGGTGTTCATTCTCACTCACAGTTGGAGAAATGCAAACTAAGACTACAAGACACTATTTTTTCACTCATGGGGTAAATAAGATCTTGTATCTCTAGTTATGGAGGATTTGTATAAACAGGTGGGAACGCCTGTCTTTGAAAGGCAATTTGGAGTATCTAGGAAAATCCAAAATGCATATATTCTTCGACCTAACAACAGTTCTAGGTGTGCAATAACGTATTTGTAAAGGTATTCTGCAGAGCATTTTTTCATAGTGGGGGGGAAAATTCCCAGACAATAAACTAGATGTCCACCAACTGGGGGCTGATTGCTGTATTAGCACAATGGTGTTCCATGTAGTTGTTAAAGTGAATGCAGAAGGTGAAAAGGATCTCCAATACACACTCCTTAGTATATAAAAGGGTATAAATAAAACGTATACACTTGTATATGCATGAAAAATTGCAAAAAAAAGGCCCATGAAGCATTTGATGCTGGTTAATTCCTAAAAATGAAACCAAAGAAAGAAGACTGTATTTTAATGGTACCGCATATACTCCATTTGAACACATGAAAAATTTCCATGATATATAGACAAACAAAACTGTGGGTTTTGGTGCAGGAATAAAGAGAAAAATCAATGAAAAAAAGAAGGACAAGAAACAGACCGAGGCTGACTAGTTTAGCATAGGACAAAGAGGTGCTTATCAAGGCTGAATCATTCAACACCAGTTGAATGATAGACAAACTATCTGAAAAATACTAAAGTAGGTCCATTTCTCACATTTTCTGAAATTAAATTCCTTATGGATTAAAACTTTTGTGTGTGGTGTGCTCCCACCTAATGTAAGGGTACATGGGACACCTCCTGGGTGTGGGACACAACTACAGGGACCTGACCTAGTAAACATGAACATTATAACCTAATCATGTATAGCCTCATATTAATCTGAAACAAAAAAAAAGAAAAAGAAAAAGCCAATTTTATGAGGAGAAAAATAGTCCAGAAGATTGCTAGAAGGGAGTATTATCATATTTCTTGGTAAAGACCTTTTTCAGTGTAACCTAAAAGGGTAGAAATCATTAAAGGAAAATGTTGGCTGATTTGTTCATTAAAATGGAGTTTTAAAAAGTCATAATTAGAATTATAAATCATAAAAAATTAAAACCATTGCCCATAACTGATGATATAGAAAAAACTAACCTGTTTCTCTACTCTTCATTCAAAACCATTTGACATTTCTGACATAGATGTATGGGGATTGTTCCCTTTATCCCAACCACTCCGTTCTCCAGTGGACACCAGCTAGGGTTCCTATAATTAACTCAATTCTGACACTGTCTACCTGGAAATAGTCTCACAGGTCTCACAGGTTGAGGGTTCAATCCCACAAGACTGTCTCCTGCTTCAGATGCCAATCACAAGTAGTAGGTTATCACCTGTATTCCTGATCAACAGCCATCAACTCCGATTCCCACAGGCCCCTCCGTGAGTTTGCTTAATTTGCTAGAGCAGCTCCCAGAACTCAAGGAAACACTTTATTTATGTTTATCTATTTATTACAAAGGCTATTAGAGCGGATACAGATGAAGAGGCGCATAGACGTGAGAAGGGGCAAGGAGCTTCCACCCCCTCTCCAGTCCAGAAACCTTCATGGTTCAGCTATCTGGAAGCTCTCTCACGCTGTCCTTTTGGGTCTTTATGGAAGCTTCATTACACAGGTGTGACTGATGACATCACTGGCCACTGGTGAGTAATTCCACTTTCAATCTTTTCCCCGTCCCTGGAGGTTGAAGGGTAGGACTGAAAATTCCAACCTTCTAATTATACTTTGGGCTTTCTGGAGATCGTCCCCCATCCTAAAGCTTTCTAGGTAGCCCCAGCCACTAGTCATCTCATTAGCATACAGAAGACACTCTTAATTCCAATGATTTATGCCAGAAAACTGAAATGGAAGACCAAATACAGTAGAACTTCTGTAAGTTGACCACCTAAGAGGCTGTAACAAAGTGGTCAACATAAGAAACTCAGCCTGCTATACTGACACATACCTGTGGCATATGTCCAGTCTATGAAAATTAGGTCAATGTAGGGAAGTGGTCAACTGTAGAAGTTCTACTGTATACATTTCACAACATCCTACTACATATGATCAAGACCCTTCTCTAAAAATGGTCCAAACCCCAGGGTTCCTTGACTACCGCTCTTGGGACCTGGCCGGAGTTGTACAGAACAGAACCTGGGGATGCCCTCTCCCACCTCTTCCACCATGAGTGGCTGTTTCTGCTAAAGCGTTACTGAAAACGAAACGGCAAATCTGGAGGAGAGAGAGAGAGAGCTGTGACGCAAACCCAGAGAAAGAAGTGGGCAGAGACATCACAAAGTCCCAGAGAAAGGACAAACGACTTTAGCACCGATTTTCCAGTCCTCAAGCCCGCACTTCTGTGAGATGCCCCCCATAACCCTCAGACAAATGCCCTTTTTTAAAGTTAGTATGAGTGGCTTTCTAATTCTGTAACAAGACAGTGCCTTCCCCAGACATCGCCAAACCACACTGCCCTATAAATGGCCAACGCTGGCCCTCAGTCCATTACACCGACAGATACTTGGAATATTCTTCTGTGACCACATTGAACTGTGGCCTTTTAACAGGCCCCAAGCAGAACTTCCGTAATCTCTCCATGGAAATCCTACCCCACAGCTGCTCAGAAACCCCCTTTCTCCTCCTTTAAAGTGGTATTTTCCACTCACACGGCACATCTGTTTGTTGTCGTTGTTTTCTGAGGAACTTGGTACTTAATAACTTCAATTGCTCGGCATTGCTAATCCACAGACAGAAGACTTTTCAATAAAAGGTGTGACTTTAGGTTTATAAATAATGCTCAAAATCACTGAGAGTGTTGCTTTTCACAGGCCTGGGGAAATTGTCAGAAAGAGCTAAGGTTATTTTGGGAAATAGAAATAAGCAATAATCTCTCTGAGGTGCAGCCACAAAGGCACTTGCAGACCTGCTGAGTTTCTGAGGAAGAGGAAGGCTATTTGGCTCCTTCAGGCACTTGGGGAAAGTCCTTATCATGAACCAACACTGCAAAACATGGACAGAGATTTGGGGGGCGGCGGGTGGGGAGCCATTCTCAAACATTAAAAAGAGCATTTAGGATAGAGAAGACCACACAAAATGGGGAAGAAAAAGTATTTTGTAGTTGAATGAAATAAGATTCCCTGGGAAATTGCATGAACAGGTTTAAAATCCTCATTGCAAAGAGGACTGGAGACCTCAGCCATTCAGTGAAATGGTGGAATGCGTGGAATAGGAGCAGCCTTTGAGGTTGGCAGAAAGGAGTGTCTTGCAGAGCATTGCAGAGCATGCCAGAATCACCTGGAGGGCTGGTTCAAACACAGATTGCAAGATCCCAGAGTATCTGATTTAGAAGGTCTGGGGTAGGGCCTGAGAAATTCCACATCTAACAAGTGCCCAGGTGACACTGCTGCTGCTGGTCTGGTGGCCCCACTTTGAGAACTACTGGTCTGGAGGAAGACAGGAAAGGGCAGAGTCCTCTCTGCCATAGAAGCCGTCTTCCTCCAGGGGCAGGGGGTGGGGCCATTTCATAGAAAGGTAAAATAACCCACAAATTATTCCTAACTTGACAACACCCCCTGCCAGCTCCACATCCTCCAAACAGGTGGTGCTGGGGACAACTGCAGAAATGACGTCAAGCTGCCCAAGAGATTCAGGAAAAGCAGAGCCAACCCAACAGGGTAGATGGTCTGGAAAGAGAGCAGTCAGTCAGGTCCGCAAATACTGATCAGGGCCGTCGTAAGAGCTGCTTGAGACTTTCAGTGCTGTCTCTAAATTCTGACAGTTAAGAAAGTCCTGCATTTGCCCACTTGATGATAATAATTCACTCTTCCTCTGAAAGAGCTGAGGCAGCTGGAGGGGACATGGAGTCCAAAAGTGCTGCATGCCCTGGACCTTCCTGTTCTTCTGCTCCCCCCTTGCTCGGTCCTCTCTGTGCCCTTTCCTGCAGTGGCTCCTGCCTCCACCAGCCAATCAACACATATCATCTTATATACATACCAGGAGCAGAAAGCAAGTGCAGTTTTTATTTGAGACAGCTAGAAGCTATCTCCTTGCCTCCCAGCCTAGCACACTCTTTTCTCCATGCTGGAGAGAACACGGGCTGGGCCTCATTGGCTGCTCCTCACTCTGCATCAAAAACCCTGGGCCTTTCAGAGGCAGGTCAGGGGCAGTTTGGCCCTGAACCACTCCCAGAACACAAGACCACTTCTTCAGCTTAGCAATAGGCAGAGATATGCTCCTCCAAACTAGAGGAGTGAAGCAGGAGGGAGGGAAGAGAATGTGAATAAAAACCAAAGTCTTAGAAACACGCCCCAAGAGAAACAGAGGAGGATGAGAGGCGATGCTGGGGACTGGGATGCCAAAGAGAGCCTCGGCACTAAGCTCCAGTCCTCTCCCTTGTTTCTGAGAAATTCTATTTATCCCACATTTTATCCAAGGAACAAACAGTGGAGAACACAGAACAGTAAAAAGAGAAAATAAAAGCCTCGGGGGGGCGGAGCCAAGATGGCGAACTGCAGCCAGCTTTTTACAGAAGCTCCCGTCCAGAAGGAGGCTGAAAGGACAGAACCTTAGCAAATTAGCTGATGGTTTGGAGCAGAGACAAGAGAGAAGATTGAAGAGTGCACTTCAACCTTCCTGAGGCGAGCTGCGACCCT
>NW_003852441.1:9309613-9344407 GCF_000181295.1 Otolemur garnettii | reverse complement strand
AAAAAAAAAAATAAAAATAAAAGCCTCCTTACTTCCATCCTAAGGAAAAACCACCATGAACAAATGCCTCCCCCCAAGTGACAGGATGACATATTGTGGGAAGGGAGGGCACCTGGCTAGCAAGAAGCCAGACAGATGGGAGGTGGGGGTTCCATTGAGGGGACACACAGAGCCTGACAGGGTTTCAGAACTAGCCCAACTCTTGCTTTTAGAGATGGGGGCATTGAGATTTCAGGATCCTTGAGAGGCCCACAAGAAGTTAAGACCTTGGCCAAATCTTCTCAGGTATGGTCAGAAATGGCCAAGAGAAGGAGCAAAAATATTTGGAAATAAATTGTTTTGTAAGTGTCTCTTTTCTGCAGCTTGAACCAAAAAAGAAAAAGCGAAACAAAACAACACCAGTGCTGTTGGAAGTACCATAATTCTGGCATCAAGATAATCCATAGACAGCCTGGCAATGCAATGGAATGTGAACATCTCTCCTGCGGCTAATGCTACACGAGCCATGTGCCAGGTGTCAAGGTGCAGGGGACAGAGCATCCTCCCTACAGCATCAAGGAGAACAAAGTACCACTGGCTAGGCTTAGCAGTGCCCAGGGACACCACTGGGGCTTATTACCCTGAAAGGGGGAAATCTATCAGTCTCCAGGGGCCACCATAACACAGGACCCCAAACCAGGTGGCTTAAACACCATGTATTTGTTGTCACACAGTTTTGGAGACCAGAAATCTAACATGGAGGTGTTGAGAGGGTTGGTTTTCTCTAGAGACTGTGAGGAAGAATCTGAATCTGTTCCAGATCTCCACCCTAGCTTGTGGTGGCCTCAGGCATTTGGAGGCTTGCAGGTGGCCCTCTCCTTTGCTTCACCTTCCCTTCCTGCAGGTCTGTTCCTGAGTCTGTATTTTCCCTTGTTGTGAGGACTTGTTATATTGGATGAGGGTCCACCATGCTCTAGTATGAGCTCATTCTAACTTGATCGTTGCCAACTACCTTACTTCCCAATAAGGTCACGTTCACAGGCAGGGGTTGGGGGTAGTCAGGACTTCAACATCTCTTGGGAGACACAACCCAACTAGTAACAGGAAGCAGAAGGCTGAAGTTGGCTGGGCACAGTGGTGGCTGAGATAGAGGTCTAGCTAACACGTTCAAGTTGATCTAGGGGTGAGAAAGTCTGGACAAATAAGAGACAGAGGAGTCTGAGGGTCTGGCAGCAGGGAATGGAGGAGTCTGGCAGGGCCCAGAGAGGCAGCAAAGAAACTGCCAGGGAGCAGAGGACAGCTAAGCTCCAACCACAGCACAGGTCCACCTGTATTCACCCAAAGTCCGTTGGTTGTTAAAATAATGAAAATGTTACTAGTTGGAAAACTGCTTCTGTTCTGACCTCCTTCACACAAGTGCCCCCAGTCCCTAGGTACTTACCAATGGCCCCACAATTTGGACACTAAAGTGTTAATGCCTGGTCCACGTTTGGGGGAAGGAACAGGACCCTATACTCCACTATACTCATCACTAATCCCTCCCCATGTTAGATCACTCAACAAATTCCTGAACTCTCAACTGCTGTTACAGGAGCTGTTTCTTCTGGGGATGACAGACGGTATCTTTGGACATGCAGATGGGCATTAACCACAGCCAGCAAGAGCTTCATCCGAGAGAAATTTCTAGGGCGCCTACTCTGTGCACAGCATAGCTCATGAGCCGTCCAAGGATGACAGGACCACCGTGGGTCTCCGCGCCCCACTCTGCGCTGTTCAGCACACGGTTCCTGGGGAGCAGGCATGTGGTAAACACAGGCACCTCGCATGACTCACTTCTCACCCTGTTTTCTTCCTCCCACACCTCTTGGATGAGTTGGTATTGCCAACTTGGGAAACTAACTTGGATGGAAATAACAAAAAGCTGCTACCCCACTCCAAGATCTTCCAACAGTAAAGATCCCATCAACAGGGGACATCATGCCAGTTTTACCCACGGAGGCTCAGGCCCGAACAGTTGTGGGTGATAAGCCTGCTGCAGCTGCCACTCATGATCTCAGCACTTTTGGAGCCAGAAGGGACTTTCAGAGGGATATTCAGGCAGGAGAGAAAATTGACTCCAACTTATAAGGAAAGTCTCATTTCACAATCTCATACCCACTTGAGGAAGCATTCCCTCTTTGCAAAGTGTAGCCATTTGCATTGTGTTTGCCCACACCACCCCTGCAAAAAGCCATCCAAGTGGATGATTAGAGCTGGACACAGGGAAGGATTTAGCAAACACTTGTTGCCTGATAATCAATTCACATGGTCCTTGCCCACTCACCTATTAGAACATAACCTACGTGTAATTTCTGCTTACTCAAGGAGTTTTGCTGGCTTGATGGGACCTAATCTCTTTAACAGCTATACTGGTTCTGTCCTGACTCCCCATCCCTGTAGCCACCAATGTCTTGCTGCAAACCCCGGCTCCCACTCTCCCCCAACTCCACACACAAACCTCACATGAGCCACGGAACAGCAATGCCAACCTGTTAGACTCACATCAAAGTGCTGGGAAAGGGACAGAAAGGGGGATGAGTTTTTTAAGGTTCCTCTTAAAACTAATGTTCCATAATTGTTGGCCAATGAATTGTATCATGCTAGATTTTTTATTCTCTTGCTTGGTCCCCTTTCATAATCTCCCATGTCCAAGTGCACTCACAAAATATCTCCCTGACCTTGTATGTGACATCACCTCTCACCTGCCATACATGATGCAAAGCCACAGGGCTCCCTCTGAACACAGTCAAAACTCACCCACAGAGCTAAACACAGAAAAGACATGCACAAAGCTCAACTAAGTAATAAAAGAAAAATAAAAAGCAGTGGCAACTTTGGCTCCATCCTGTGTATTCAGGCAGGAAGGCAGGGCTTTCACGATTTTTTGAAAGACAACAGGTATCTAGATATTTATTAAAAACCTTCTAATTGTTCAATTTGGCAACTAATTGAACATGTTTAAGCACTGTCTACACAGATAAAATGCTTTTATGAACAGTCTCCAGCTTAAAGGCATGTGACATCGACTCTACCTTTCTCTTCACAGGACAGCTCACCCAGATTCCAGACGGCCCGATCCAGCCTGTGTCACCTCCCTCATCCTCCCCATTCCAAGACATTATAATGCCATTTTCCTAGGAATGCAGTCATCACAGATCAGTTAGGCTTTATTTTTTAATTTTTCTTTAAATTAAGAGGAGGTCTTCCTATGTTGCCCGGGCTGATCTTGAATAGTTGGACTCAAGTGATCCTCCCACCTCTGCCTCCCGAGTAGCTGGGATTACAGGCACATACCAATGAAGGTCAATAGAGTTTAATAAAAAGATTTCAAACCAAGCAAATGCCATAACTTATGGGTATACAATTCTGATGGCCTGAACTTCCTTTTGTTCTTAATTAACAAATACTGCGGGATGTGGTGGTGTAAGCCTGTAGTCTCAGCTACTCGGGAGGCTGAGATGGGAGGATGGCTTATGGCCAGGAGATTGAGACCCTCCTGACCAGCGTAGCAAAACTCCATCTCAATACAATAGTATTATTATTATTTACAAGTATTGATCAATCTCCCTCTTTACAAGGATGCTCCCTTATTCTCTCAGACCCCAGTGGATTCTGTAGCGTAATGAATGGTGAAGGGACAGTGATTACTCACTGGCACACACTTCCCAACCAAAGTAGAGGTGAGCTGGGACATCCCAGTCTTAAAAGCTGTGGGGAAGAGAAAAACAAAAGAAGACACTTTACAGCTCCTCCAAGTTAAGTTCCTCGGAGGCAAAGATGCTGCTCATCTGACCCAGATGCCAGCATGCTGGGCTGGACGGAAAAATGAAAAGAAGAAGCCTCCAACTCTTTGACCTAGCCTTGCCTAGAAATGAAGTGGAAACCGGAGGGCATGAGTGCTTTTATTTTTAAATAGCAAAAATGCTGAGATCAAAGCAATTTGTAAGCTTTTGACTCAAACACTTTGGAATTAGAAGACCTGCCACTACATCTTGTTATACAGATAAGAATAAAGGCCAGGAAATAGACACAAGTCAGCTACCCGGACCATGCTTAAGAATACAAACATTAGGCCAGTGAAGGACCTTTCTTGGCAGTTTTATACTCATGCTAAATCCTGTCATCATAAAACTGAGTTATTTGTTTCCAAGTATTTCTTCCACGATATTTCACAAAAATTTATGGTTATATAACCTTTAACCTTGGGACTATAATGCATGTTCACTTTTTAAGGAAAACTCAATCTTCTCGCTGCATTTCTGTAAGAGAAAATTGGGTTTAGACTGTTCTTCAACTTTATAATATCCAATCCATTGGGTCTGGCTCCACCCATTTTATCGTTATCATGTCCTTGCAAGTAAAAAATAGCTGATGCCTACCAGAAAACACCTAAAAATATACTGTGAAAATTTCTATTGTTTCTTTTTTTTTTTCTTGTTGGGAATTCATTGAGGGTACAAAAAAACAGGTTACACTGATTGCAATTTGTTAGGTTAAGTCCCTCTTACAATCGTGTCTTGCCCCCCAAAATTTCTATTCCTTCTAAATAGCAGATTCTGATTCCACAGTTTTGTGGTGGGACCTGTGTATTGGTATTTTTTAACACACTCCCCTCCATAGGCGTTTCCAGTGTTCACCAACGTCTGGAGATCAAGGGAAAGACTCCCCAGACAAGGGGTCTGAAGGATGGTTTCTGAAGGGTGCCGAGAAAGTCACAAAGTCACACACCATGCCTCTTTTTAGTAACACTTTTATTGCAATATAATCCACATACCGTAAGATTCACTCTTGAAAAGCATTCAATGCAGTATTTTTTTAGTATATTCACAGAGCTGTGTAATCTTCACCATTATCTAATTTTAGAGCATTTTCACTGCCTCAGAAAGAAACCATGTGCCCATTAGCAGTCACTCTGCCTTCACCCCTGCTCCTGGCCCCTGGCAACCACTAATCTGCTTTCTGCTTCCACGAGTTTTCCTACCCCAGGCATTTTATTCATATGTGGCTTTTTGTGTTTTAGCTTCTTTGACTTAGCATGACGTTTTCAAGGTTCATCCACGTTGTAGCATGTATCAATCAGCACTGCAAATTCCTTTCTATGGCTGAATAATATTCCATTATATGGGTGCAGCACATTTGGTTTATCCATTCATCAGCTGAAAGGCATTTGGGTTGTTTCTGGCCATTATGAATAATGCCACTCTGAACAGACTGGCAGGTGTCTGGGTGAACATGTGTTTTCAGTTCTCTTGGGTGTACCCATAGGAGTAGAACAGCTGGGTCATATTCCACACATTCCTTTCAGTTCTACTTCTGTATCTAAACCCCTTGCAGCTAATCAGTGACTCCACTTACCAGCCAATGAGGAACATTCTCTCACTGTTTACCAATAAGCAATCCTTGCAAAATACCTCAACTTCCTAGAATAGAGCAAACAATACAATCTGTCTTGTTCATCTTTTCACTTGTATGGGTCTTCAACTTACTGGCAGTGTGAATAACTCTGCAACTCACCTGGCATTTACCACAAACAAGAGATTATTAGTCTTAAAAACTGGCGAAAAATGAGGGGTGTGTTATGTGTTAAGTGTTACCAAAATATAATGAATTCAAATGGATGCCTTGGAAGAGAAAACAAAACCCACACAGAAGCAGATGAATAGTGAGCTTCAAGGCCTTCCATTAAGAATCCATTAAAGAAAAAAAAAAGCCAAAATTAGGCTTTATATAAATTAGGCTGGCACATTCACTGGCATTCTCTCTCTCTCTCACACACACACATACAATACCTAATATTATCAACCAAATGCACCAAAACAAACATCTTCAGTCTCACATTTGCTTAACACAGATGTACAAAAGAAAAGAGATGGGTGTTTTGGGATGTAGAACCTTCTCAGGGTAACTTTTATTAACAGGGAATTATCTGGCCTGTACTGTTCTATTTGGAGAGAGAAAAGGATCCAATTGTTTGTTACAAAGAAAAACTTAAAGGATCCTTTATGAAAGGAAGTTTCCCAACTGGAAAACTTACTCAGAAACTCACATTAGTTCCTGGGGGTAATAAAGTTAAATCCACTCATTTAAAGAAAAATGAAAACAAGAAATCAAGAAAATGACTGTTTGGCAAATGAACCCAAAAGCTCAAATCCTGGTTTAGTCCTCTAAGCTTCACTCACAAACATGATAAAACATTATAGACAGATTCTTTGTTAAAAGAGCTTTAAAACCAGTTGCATATTCCTTTGTTCCTTTCCACTCTCAAGGCTTCACTTGACTAGCCTTAAAAAAGAAAGAAAGAAAAAGCTTAGTAACAATTCCCAGCTCTCCTGGATGTATGAATAGGTTTCCCTTAAAAATTATTGTTACTTCAGATGTTAACGCAGTGATTCTTATTTTAAATTAAGTGACCACCACCCATCTCTATCCCTCCAAATACTGAGGCAAAAAAGAAAAGTTCAGAAGCTTTGGGGACAGTCATAGCTTGGCTTATGAGTGGAATTTATGAGCCAGTTCCTTTACCACATGGGGACACAATTTCCGTATGTGTAAAATGAATGGGGTCTAGTTTTTTTTTTTTTTAATATGGAACGCTTCACGAATTTGCGTGTCATCCTTGCGTAGGGGCCGTGCTAATCTTCTCTGTATCGTTCCAATCTTAGTATATGTGCTGCCAAAGTGAGCACAGGGTCTAGTTTTTACACCAGACATCATCAAACATTTTCTGTTAAGGATTAGGTTGTAAATAGTTTTAGTTTTATTGGCCACATGGTCCCTGCTGCAACCACAGATACCACTCATCTTATGATAGGATTACATCTCTTGATGAGTCCATCATAAGTTGAAAATAGCCTAACTTGAAACTGCATTTAATATATCTATTCTATTCTACTGAACATCACTGCTTAGCCTAGCTTACCTTAAATGTGCTCAGAATATATCCATTCACCTACAATCTGGCAAAATCATTTAACACAAAGCCTGTTCTGTAATAAAGTGTTGATGATCTCATGTCATTTATTGAATGTGTATCTTTTCTGTGCCATTGTAAAGTTGAAAACATCAACTGGCCATTCTAATTTGGGTACCATCCATATGCAACTTTGCCATCCCAGTTGCAAAACCAGCTGTAGGTGATACATAAACAGAAGGGAACATCTGTGCTTCAACAGAGCTTTAGTTACTGAAATAGGCTGTGAGTTGAACTTGGCCTGTGGGCTATAGTTTGCCAACCCCTGTGTTAGATGATTTGGAAGGTTCTCCCTAGGATGACTATCAAGTAAGAGTCACCAGTCACTGAAACCTACTTTAATGAATGGTCAAGGCTTCAAAGTATGACACTGGAGACAAACATGTCCCACAGGACTCAGTTCTAGAAGAGTCTCTGCTTTGGGCTTTCCTCATCAGCCACCTTCTATTTCGGATGGTGTGTCACTCATGCTCTGTTGACCACCCACCTTGAGCTTCAGTGAAGCATCACTCTCCCAGGGATGGAATCAGGCTTTCTGAGAGGCTGCTGGGAGTCAGATGATACAACCTTGAAATGCAGGAAAATAGTTCTCTAAGGAATCAAAGCTTGGCCAGTAGGAAGTAGATGACAAGAGGGAGGTGAGCAGAAAAAGCATCTCTGCTTCTCTATGGACTACTCCAAGCCATGACTCCTCCTTGCAACCATTCTCAAAAAATGTACTCAGCTGCTGAGTGAACTGCTGAGTCTCTCTGCATTTCACGTCAAACACTGACCAGCATCACCTGGCATCTTGCTTGTCCTCCTTTCTCCTCCATATTCCCCTCACGGCTCTGGGATGACACCTCCTGAATAAGGTGTTAACACTTAACCCTTGCCTCAAGCTCTGCTCTCTAGCAAAAAGGGCTAAGATACCACCTCATATGACTTTTTTTCTTTAAAAATAAAAGCTGTAGAGTGTACAAAGATTTAAGAAGAGGTAAAATATTAATCATACATTAAACGAAACTAATCTTGAACTTCAAGACTGGCTTCAAATACCCCTATAATATTCAAATGGTAAAATTATGTTTCCTAAATAATATCTAAAAGGTTGGCATCTCTCCAAAGAGCACTTGAATATCTGTGAACAGATCACTGTTCAAAGTGAATAACCACACACACCTGGCTTTTCAATGGTAAATGGAACAAACCATGTTGTGTTGTATCTAAGATATAATCATCATTCACAGGCTACACTGTGAAAGTTTATTCCTTCCCAAATTCATGGGTTGAAACGTACTTTCCAATGTGATAGTGCTAAGAGGAAGGGACTTTAGTGGGTGATTAGTTCATGATAACCCTCATGGGATCAGGACCCCTATTAAAGAGGCCCAAGGGAGCTTGTTTTCCATCTTCCATGATGTGGAAATGAATGGAGAGAAGACAGCCCTCTATGAACCTGAAAGCAAACCCCTGCCAGACACCAAATCTGCTGGTACCTAGATCCTGAACCTCTGGCTTCCAGAACTATGAGCAACACCAATTCTGTTGTTTATAAATCACCCAGCCTATTGTATTTTTTCAGAGCAGCCTGCACAGTCTACAACAGTCCCCTTAACACTGTCCCTGGATGGGGGAGGCTGTTAACAGTGATTGTCAATGTGATTCATGAACTAATCACAACCCTAACTTTTAGCAACAGAGGCAACTTTTTAGTGGCAATGGAGCACTTTCCTAGAGAGCACAGGACAAGCAATTTCCTGATACCAGAACCTCAGGAGTTCCTGGAGCTGAACTAAAGGCCACTTTACATGATGAAATCCCCTGAAGAGCCACAAGCTATGGGGGAATATGTTAGATGGGGACTTCCCGAGTCTCACAGAACATGCTCTGACGGCGTTGGTGAGTTTACACAAAAGCAATGGCATTATTGCATTAACTCACCCACTGAAACTTCCTGCTAGCCATCTGGCCCAACACCATTTACTAAATAAGTCGTGCTTTCCCCATTGATTTAAAGTATCACCCCAACCACAAATCTGTTCTATATTTCAGTCTGCCTCTCACTACCCCTCCTTGCTGATCTTTTCTCCTTTGCTTTTCATGATACTACCACCTCCTAGTTCCTTGGAACTCAGAAAATTCCTTGAAAGTCTCCTTGGTTACTCCCTTAAACTTTGTGCTGCAAGGCTCCCTCCCACAGGCATGGCCTGGGTGATCTTCGCCATCCTCAGGGCTTCATCTTCATGCTGATGAAATGCACATCCTGGACTGCCGTGTGTGGTTGTGCAGGCTGCTCACTGCACGAGGGGGCAAGCAGGCGTGAAATCCACTCTGCTCTCTGCAAGCCAAGCCCTGTACCACATGCTCCCCAAGCTCCCATGTCTAGCCCAGATGTCCCCTGAACGTACTAACCATCTGAATGTCCCTCAAGGACCAGACTCTCAACACAGCCTCATTTTCTCCCTTCTGCACCTGTATCCCCTATTCTCACTGCATGGCTCCATCACACGAGGCAGGAAACTGGGAGGAATCTGAGCATTCCCTATCCCCGACTTGCCACATCCTGCCTGACAGATTCTACCTCCTCCACTCCAGCCGCTGCTGTAGAAGTAGAGTTTGACCTCATTATTTCTGTTCTCATTTAGTCTGTCGGGCTCCATGCTTATTGGCCTTAACGCTGTCACTCTGCTGCACAAGCAACCTGGCCACAGTATTCTGATCATGTCATGTCACTGCCCACAGGATAAGGATCTGACCCCTCAAAATGCCTCCAGGGGCCTTCTGTAGATCAGATCCCTGATCTCTCTCACCTCTATCCCTTACCAATCCCAAAGAACACACCCATCAGCCTTTCTCCTGCTGCCTTGCCTACACTCACGCTGAAACCCAGGCCCTCCTCAAAGACTCGTTGGATGCCCAGATAGAGCTGACCACCCTCCCCTGAGCCTCCAGCTCTCCACCTTAATATCTGTAACACTTACAGGTTTATGTTTCTCTGGCCCCATTAGAACTGTGGTCTCTGCAAGCAGAGATGGTGTCTTGTTTGATTTTGTATCCCCAGAGCCTGCCATGGTGGCCGGCACTGTGACACCCTCATCCATAAAATCCTAAATGGATGTGAAAATGAGCAGCTTAGCCAGAGCAAGGTAATACAAATGTAAATCAGACTTCTACTGGTTATATGTGTATGTGGTATAAAAACGGGGACAGAAACCCTATTACCCCCAAGTGCTCTCTGGGAAAGGAGAGATGAGAGATTAAAGGAGGGAAAGTGGACGTACTTAGAAGAAAGGCAGACAGATGGAGAGGCAGAGAGGAGTGGCCCACTTAGAACAAAGCCCACAGTTCCTGGGCAGTGCGGCTGGAGAGGGGAGGCAAGTAGGGCTTCAGCGAGGATTGAGGCAAAAAGGTGCATGCTGCCAGCCCAGCAGCAAGGAGGCACGAGCTCAGAAGCCCCCAGGAGTCAGGAGGCAAGAGAAGAATGAGTGGCTATTCTGATAGACACTTTTTCCTGCCAAAAGGCAGGTTCAAAAATCTTAAAAACACCCCAGCGGCCAAACAAAAACAGATCTAAGAAAGGATTCCAGAGGGAAGGCAGAAAGACAGCTGCTTCCCTCTCCTCAGACCACAGACAAAAACCCCCAATACAACGTTCGAGGCCTGCAAGATGCCTCTACACATGACTAACTCTTCACCATCCTCTACCCCTTCCTGGTCCTTCCCATGCAGCAGAAAGGTACCACCTCCTCGGGAAGCCCACCCTGACTCCCCAGGGATTTTTGTGCCCTTACAGCACCCTGGTCTTCTCCTTCATAGCCCTTCTCATGTTCAGTTAAAACCTGCTTCTGCTACAAGAAGTTAAGCATTTGCAGGTGAGAGTTGCTTTTTTCTTATTCTGTCTCCAGCATCCAGCATGCACTCCGCCTGGTACACATTTGAGGCTCAATAAAGTATGTGCTGAATGAATGATTCAATCAGTAAACAGATAAACGATGAATCAAACAACTAATGGACAACACTGGCATGTATCTAGAATGTAAGACCAAGAAACGGGAATTGCCCTTAGGATAAAAGAAAAAGAGAGGAAGGCTAACTAGTGTCAGTCCTCCTGGAGCTGACAGGTGACTCCGAACAGCACGAAACTACGGCCCACGGGCCAGCCCAGCTCATCCCCTGATATCACATGGCTCAGTGGACTGGTCAACGGAGATCATCTTTTATATCATCAGATGATTTAAAAAGAATGAAAAGAAGAATGATATTTCGTATCATGTAAAATTTATTGGGAGTTCACATTTTGGTATTCATAAATAAAGTTTAATTGGCTCACAGCAACATCTGTTTACATGTCATCTGTGGCTGCTTCCATGCCACGACAGTACAGTCTTAACCTGAAAATATATTATTCTCTCATTTTAAAAAAGTATTTTTAAAGATGTTTTTAAAAAGATGCTACTTTTAGAAAGCACTTCTCCCCCCCCTCCCCGCCCCCCACCCTTTTGCGACAGAGTAGCTAATTCAGGACAGGATTGAATCCCAATTCTTGATGATCTCAGGATCCTATGGTCCAAATTCTGCATTTTGCAGATTGCAGCTGGGGTGCTGCATGTGAACACACTCTCCTCTGAAACTTCAGAGCTCTGATAACAGTACAAAACTGCACATGTGTTTGTTTTGAGGAAGCGCAAGGCTAGAATGGTCAGAAATAGTTCCACTTCACTTTTCCTAGAAACTCTGTTACCCCTTCAACTAGACCACCCCTTCTGAGCCCACAGAAGGTCAGGTTGCCAGGGGATGTGAAGAAGCCAGTCACCCAGAGCGGCAGCTGTCAGCTGCCTTCTTTGTGTCTCTGCTAACCCACAGCTGGCTCTCCTGTTATCAGGCCCCCTTCCCTGGCAGAACTGTAATCATAAGACATAGTAACGATCCCCTTGTGTATGAAGAGGTGGCCATGAAGTCAGATGGACCCAGGCCAGAGAAGAGAGAGGCCAAGGCTGAGCCAGCAGGTGGATTGGGGTAGAATTTTATGTCCTGTCTTGGCATATATGCCTACGATTCCTACCAAATCCATCTTTCCATGGTTTTAATCCTCTCAGTTTTCTCATGGCAATTCCCTTGGGGAGTCATGGAGGTGAAGGCATCAGGCAGTTAGCTGGTTTGCCTGCCTGGCCCAAGACCACAGCCACAACAGATTGCCCAGCTCAGCTCTCTAGAAACCTGACTTGCTAGAGACACTGTACGCTCCCTTTTATGTATGCCATCTCCAGCCTATTTCTGAGGATCCTGAGTTATCTGAGAGCCTGAGAAATCCACAATAATTTCAAGCACTGAGGTGTGGTCCTGCTCAACTCAAATATGCACGTGGAACCTGTGCTGTCTGACGTGATAAATAATCTGTAAGTAGCCCCAACATCTCCCAGCGAATATTCCAAGAAATACCAGCAAGTGAGATACTCCAGGAAAGAAAAAAAGATGTCGGGCTCACATTTGGGAAGCCTCACATTTGCATTCCCGGATTCAGAGCTTCAGTACCTTGAGTACATACAAAGTTCCAACCAACCATGCAGTGGTTTCATCTGGTTAACTCGATTTAAAGCAACTGTTAACCCTACAACCTTTTGAAATCCCCTTTGAAAAAACCCAGCCCCAGACAATGAGACAGTACTTGACAAAGATGCCCAAAGTGATGTGAGTTTCCAAGGGTGACCAAGCCTCGAAGGACATAGCCTTCCCTCTGAAGATACTCCCAGGACCACAGACCCAGACTGGGACCCCTTGCCACTTAATGCTGTGGGGACAGCAGGACTCTGCTGCAGTCCCTGGACATAGAAAGAGCTCTAGAACAGAGGGGCGGGCAGGGAGAGGAAAACAGCTGCCAGGGGCTGAGGCAGGGTGTGCCCTCGACAGGACTCACCATTGGTGGTCGTGTTGACATAGTAGCGACGGCCCTGTGGGGACAGGTAGCTTTGCCAGCCAGGTGGAAGGACGACGGTCTGGCTTTCTTCTCCTGGCGGAGGGGGTACCATTCCAGGCTTCTGTTGGGGAGGAAAGAGAAGGTCACATCCATCTGGCATTTTTGAAAGTGTTTTTAAAACCAGGAAGTCAGGGGTTTGTGAAGTCACCCCAGAATAGCTGAACATTGTACAGTCTGTGACCCAGAGGCCCCTCCCCCTCAAGGGGAGGTCACCAGCCACACACGTGTGATCTCAGGAGCATAAGGGGTGAGAGGCATCTGTGCCTTCAGAGCCACTGCACAGAGGTCAGCTTTCCTGGGAGCACAGAGGGAAATGCCGGGCGCCTAACAGAGCTGGGCTCTCCTATTGTCAGCCCCCCTAGAAAATCTTCGCAGAGCTGCAGCTCTTTGCAGGGACCCAGTCCCTCTGACCATCTTCCATTGTGGAATCTGAAGACTGAAATTCCAGGGACCATCGAGTACAGCAGCCAACCAGCCGCGGCCTGCTGTGTACGCCTGGCCCGAGAAGTTCGAGCAAGTCACCGCAGTGAGATGCAAACATTCTACCACCATCCCAAGAATCTGGGGACTGCTGGATGGAGCTTTTCTCAGCAAGTGTCCAAATCACTATGGCAAAAAGAGTGAGGACTCGGGGACGGAACAGACACTGACTTTCACTGTATGCACTTACATGCAGCTTAAGTCTTTTAATCATGTCTAGTATTACTTTTCATGTAAAAAAAAATCAGAGAAAAATACACCATATATAGAAACTAAGCATAGACATAGATGCTAAAACACCAGGGACCCCTGGGAGGTGGAATTACAGGCAGTTTTTATTCTTTCCTTTCTATCTATCTCTTCCCTCTAGATTTTCCCCAATAAACACAAAAACAAAAGTTATTAGCTACAGCATTTTAAAATGTTGGAGGGTCCAAATTAGCCCACATGATCACCACACAATCACTATACGATCGCTTGTGCCTTCTGAAGAAAGTGAATCGATGTGAATCAGAGTCTGAGATCCATGGAGAAAGTGACTGTGAATTTCTTAGCACAGCCGGGGCTTGTTCAGAAACAGCCCAGGTCATCAGCTCCCAAATGTCCTCAGCAAGGCCCAGCCATGTGCACTGATAACCCCTGCTTTGGAAGACAGGACAATAGATTGAAAGGGAGCAGCATGACAGTGCCCAGGCTGCTCCCAGGCTTTCTGAAGGCAGCAAAACCACGTGTGGCAGCTTTCCATGGTGCCCTGAAGGTTGGCAGGAAAGGAAAGAATAAATCCCAGCCCCAGCCACTGCTGGGATTTTGGGTAAATGCAGTCCTCCTTTGGCCCTCTGTGTAGTTGCAATGTATGTTTCATGGAGAATTTTCATAACTTAATTAAAAGCTTTTCCCTACACCCTGGACAGCTCTGGTAAAGAGTAGTGCCTCTTTGATTCAGTAGGGAAGACTGTCTTCTAAGCAAGCAGGTCATGGCAAGGTGGACAGCCACCAGGCTGGTGTCCCCCTGGGCTCCCAAGCTGTCATTTCATTAGCAGATTTCATCCATTAAGCACAATTACACACCTGTGCAGGTTTACCTGGGCCTCATATACTGCTCTATCATTTCCAGGACTGGAAGATGGCCAAAATCCATGGAAGACAAATACCTGGGCCAGGTAAGATGGCTCAGGCCTGTAATCCTAGTACTCTGGGAGGCCAAGGCAGGTGAATCGCCTGAGGTCAAGAGTTCGAGACCAACCTGAGCAAGAATGAGACCCTGTCTCTGCTAAAAATAGAAAAACTAGCTGGGCATTATAGCGGGCACCTATAGTCCCAGCTACTCGGGAGGCTGAGGCAGGAGGATCACTTGAGCTCAAGAGTCTGAGGTTGCTATGAGCTATGATGATGCCACTCCAGCCAGGGTAGAAGAGTGAGACTCTGTCTCTAAAACAAAAGGCAAATACCTGTAGCTTTATAATCAGCAAAGTGTCCATGCATGTGTGTGTATGTGTGTGCACAGGAGATGGGATTTGGGGTGGGCATGGAGGGGAGCAAGAGAAGAGTTTATCGAAGAGAGAAGCATTCTTGAACCAGAAAGGGAAGATGCCAGGTGCCCTCTCCTTGACTGAAAAATTTTAGTTTCTCCTTCAATCAAATATGGGGAGACTATACCATTGCTTCTCCAAATAACCTGGGAGTAAGTGAGAAGCTGTAAAAGAGTATGAAGAAGGACCAGAGACTGACAGGGCCAGAAGTGGGCTACAGAGAGGGAACCCACAGGCGCTCTGAAAATAGGTTCAGGCTCCCGTGGCCTCAGCTCCAGTCCTGACTCAGCCACTTGGTAGCCATGTGACCACAGGCAAATGACTCAGCCAGGCTATTGCCACATCTGTGAAGTGAAGGCTGAGTACCTCAGCTCAGTAGTGGAAAATGTTTGGGAGATTAATAATAAACCTGCACCTAGGAGAGTGCCTGTCCCCAAGAATGCTCGATGGATGGGGTTCCCAATGGAAGGGGGGCTTCACAGCCTCTTTCCACAGTGCTCTGACACTCAGAAAAGCACACTAACTTCCACCCCAGCCTCGCCATGACTGCCATCTGAAATGTCACCATCCGCTGTCACTTCTCTGAGGTTTCTGTCTCCAGGACCACCCAACTTTAAATGCAAACATGTGCTGGGGAGGTTAATACCTTAAGATGTTGGCCAATGCACTCTGGAGAGAAGGCCGGGTAGTGAGGAGACCACTCTGTACAGAGACGGGAGAAGGAGTGAGCCAAACCCTCTGATACTCAGTGCCTGTCTCTGAAAGAACAATCACAATGCGCGTCTCCTCTCCGCAGACGCGTGCCACTTTGCTCTTTAGAATGACTCTAGCTAATCTTGTTGGGTCAGAACATGTGAGGACACTGACAGTCCCGGAGATACAATAACCGCTCTGAAGTCTCCCTCAAGTAGGAAATGTGGGGCCCTACGGAAAGTGGGAGGCACCCCAGTACTGAACTAGGGAGGGCCACAAGGTTCCAAAAGAGGGGAGAAGGAGGATACCTGCACCAAACAGGCCGATTTTCTTACTCGGCCAAAGTGGCAAAGGCAGCCTCTGTATCCCTTCCTCCATGGCCCTGGGCCCGGCTCTGTGCCACCACATTCCAAGGCAGCTGTGGTCTGACCTCCCGGTGGCTGACTGGAAACAAATTGGGTGTTAAAAAAGATTGGAGACACCTGGGTTTAGAGCCCCCAAACTGCAAATTAATATTATAACAAAAACTGGTGTAATAATGGCCCAAATGGTGAAAACAACCTGAACGCCCATCGATGGATGAATGGATAAACGAGATGTAATGCAGCCGTATAATGGAATATGATTCCGAAATAAAAAGAAACGGAGAGCCGACACATATTGTAACACAGATAAACCTTGAAAACATGACACTAAGTGAAAGAAACCAAACATAAAAGGTTGCACATGGCGGGATTCCATCCACATGAAATGCCCAGAACGAGCAAAGTCATCGAGACAGAAATAGATTCATGCTTGCCAGGGACCAGAGGGAGGGGGAAATCAGTGGAGGTTTTCCTCTTGGGGTGATGACGATGTTCTGGAACTACAGAGTAGGTCACAATATTGTGAATGAATAAACGCTACTGATGGCAAACTTTCACGCTCTATGTTTTTTACCAGAACATTAAAAAAAAAAACAAACAAACAAACCTTTTTTAAACAAGATGTGGTGGAAACAGAAGTTAGACTCCCCCCCTTTAAACCCTCACTTAAGAGCCCCAAAGCACCAACATTACCTCGCCTTGTGTGGCCATGGAGGGGCAGGAACAGCTAGCTCCTGGGCAGAGCTGCCCACACCCCCAGTCATCAAGAAGATACAGTGCGAATAACCACCCAATAATTAAGGTCTCTCCCAAACTCACTCTTCTGATTAGATTCCTTCCAAGTTAAATCCTTCCCTTCCCTTCATTAGGCCTGTGGCTTCTCTCGTTCAGTTTTTTCGGCTTTTTCCCACGGGAATAGGAAGGAGAAACAGGTGACACAAGTCCAGAGAGTTGGGGACCCCACATAGAAGGAGTAAGATCAGAGGTAGCAGGGGGATGGAGGGAAATGAAAGTGATTTCCTCCAACTCAGAAATCCTTCCCCCAACACACAGGGTATCTTTGCGGGGATTACAAAACACTGCCTCATCCTCTGAAAGGGGCCATTTCTCAGAAAAAGTGAAAGGCTGGGTTTCAATTCCTTTCCTTCCTCCCTCATCTGGGCTTCCTTGTTCAGTAGACCACCTGTTCAACTATATATGGAAGCCCTTCCTCTAGTTTGAGGGAAGTGATGGGATCTTCTGCCTCTCAAAACAGGTGTGTGTGTGTGTGTGTGTACACATACACGATTGCCCTATTTCATATGTAATATCAAGAAGCTTCTAGGCTATTTCAGAACCCTAGTGAAGCAGGTACTTAAGAAATATCTGAGATTGGTCCCCACTTGTACCCATCAATAATAACTTACCAGTTTCCACATGTCTACAGTGCACCACAGACTGGGTCAGGTGCTCTAGACAACTGGCTGATCTTTCCAACAAGCCTGCCTCACAGATGGCATTTATTCCCATTTTAAAACAAGGAATCTGAGATTCAGAGGGTTTGACAGCTTGCCCCATATTGCACATCTAATTAAATGGTAAAAACAAACTGCTTTAAAATATGAGCTTTGTTCTAGAGACCTCCTTACAGTTATCTAAAGTCAGGCTATATCTCCCCCTAGCCACACAAAATCAGTTCTGTGGCTTTGCTGGGACCACCCAGCACCCCATCTCCCACCTAAGGATGATGACAACTCAGGCCTGAAGCTCCTGCCTGTGTTAGTCCCCAAGTGAGCATATGTCTTCCCAGGAGCTGTACAAAAATATCACCACCCTCATGCAAACCGTCACGTTCCCTAGCTGTAGGCTGACTTCCCTGTCGCCTTATTTAAAATAACGCAACCAAAAAAATTTTTCCTCTTAATGGTGGCCACTGATTCCTCTATTAAAAAATAAAGTAAAAGCAAGCAAGCAAAGTCACCCCGAGATTAAAAACAAACCCCCATACAGCAGTGTTTCTCAAGATGTGGTCACCCTGGGACATGTATCAGTCACCTGGAGGTAAGCTAACATGCACCTGCTTAGGCCCTTGTTCAACCACCACATCCACCTGCAGCCTGGGGGTCTGCATTTTTAACACTTCTCCTGGGTGAGTCCTGTGTTTACTGTTATCAGGAACCACTCTGTTGCAGCTTTAGAGGCAGCAATTGAGAGAAAACATCACTTCTGAAATCAAAATCAAGATTATACATTTTTTAAAGCCCTATTTGTAAAAAAAAAAAAAAAAGATAGCATCAAGCTGCATGGTTACTTATTTAAAAAAAGGTCCTGTCCCCTAGCCCCAAACCCTTCAAACAGACAATCTTAGACAGACTCTAGTTGTTTCTGCAGCCTCCAGGCAGTACCAGCCCCTCTACTCTGCTCCCCACAGCCTCCACCATTCCAAGTTCAAGTTCAACACGGGTGCCACCTCCACCTACAGGACTCTTACAGAGGCTTCCGGGAGCACCCCACTCTTACCTTCTCCTAGAGCCGTGAGCAAACGCTATACACCTGGGTTAACGGGTGGTCTTCAGACACTCACTTTAGCAGCCAGATCAGTTTTAAGGTCTCCCACTCTGTGTCTTCTCACACCCAAGACCCAGAAGCAATAGGAGCTCTAAAGAAAGGCATATCCATCCACAGGGCCCCACACCCCCACTCCCCCCACACCCAGATCTATATATAACATCTCTGAAGTTGTCAGCCTAACGAGCCACTTTCTGGCAGACCCGTTACCATGGCAATGCCTGCTAATGAGCCCAGTGCTGTGATTGGCACTGCTTGAAGGCTCCTCCACGAAGGACTCTCCAGCAAGTTATCCCTTCCCCAACCATGCAGGCAGATGGACACCCAGAAGCAGCCAGGCCCTGGGGCTGTGGCTGGGAGACAGCCTCTGGGAGCAGTGCATTACTACTAAGCACTGAGTAGTCCTAGAGTGGCCCTCACCTCCAGCCCTGCACTCAATGGGAAGTCAACCCACTACTGACAGGGCTGCTTGGGACCACCAGGAAGACCAAGACCCCACCAGGTTAAACACTGGCAATTCACTCTACCTCATACCTTTCTGCTGGACACGTGTTTAGGGTGAGCAGACTCCCTCACAGAGCTGGGAATAGCTACCTAAGGTCTGATAATCTCCTCTGACTATGGGCTAAGACACAAATTAAGAACAAGGGCCCCACATCCCACCACAATATCACCAGCTTCAGAGACTGTGTCTATAAGAATACTGGCCATCTTTCCTCCATCTCACAGGTAAAAGTGCTATTCTCCCCATCCAGGGAAGGTCATCTAGCCACATTCAGAGGTTTCTATGCCCAGAAAATAGCTGAGGAGGAAGCAGGGGACCCCTGGCAATGGTACAGAGCGTTCTGGCAGAGTAGTTTCAGAAGGTAAAAGCAGTCTTCAGGCTGGACCTTGGTATGATCTTCATATTTTTCTTTTTTGCAGTTTTGGGCTGGGGCCGGATTTGAACCCATCACCTCTGGTACATGGGGCCGGTGCCCTACTCCTCTGAGCCACAGGCGCCGCCCCATCTTCATATTTTTCTAAAGGTCAGGGATTCAGAGGCTTGGCCTGGAGGAGGAGGAGGAGGAGGAGGAGAAGAAGAAGAAGGGTGACCCATCTATATCAACAGAGAAATAAGCCCTAAGATTCAGGAAGACAGGCACGACCATATTTCTCCTGGTCACAGTGCAGTGCCCAGAACACCGAATGAATCAGTGAATGAATGAAAATTGAGCATTATATTAGGAACTGGAATACAGATTTGAGGAGGTTATTTCACCGAACAAGTAGACAGGAAACAGCTGTGTGGTGGGACGTGTGTGTGCCCTACCTGTGAACAAATCCTACCTCGTAACAGCTCTACTGAGTAGACTCTCCTATGAGTTTAATGTGTCCCCTCTAAAATTAAGGTGTTGCCAAGGTTCCTTCCTGGTAAGAGGAGGCTTGAAGAGGTGATTAGGCCAGGAGGGCTCCATGAATGAGATGCAGGCCCTTCTAAGGGGGGCTTCACGCAGTATTCACTAGCTTGCTCTTCTACCTTCTGCCCTGTGAGGACACAGTGTTCCTCCCCTACGGAGAACTTGGAAGCAGAGAAGGAAACTGCCACTGCCAGCACCTTGACTTTGGTCTCCCCCATCTACAGAACTGTGAGAAATAAATTTCTATTTCTTTTTTAATCATCCAGTCTCAGGCATTTCGTTATAGCACCACAAACTGGGGTAAGGCAAGGCAATATAGAGCGAGTGTTTCTTTAAGTGCAGAAAACAGACAGGAACTGTATCCAGAAACCTCAAGAGAAACACAGACTTCTAATCATGACCTCATAAAGCATCTAGAAGAAACATTTCAGG
Organism: Otolemur garnettii; assembly: GCF_000181295.1. Lineage (NCBI taxonomy): Eukaryota > Metazoa > Chordata > Mammalia > Primates > Galagidae > Otolemur > Otolemur garnettii. The sequence continues at coordinate 9,324,017 of NW_003852441.1, read as the reverse complement.
AGACCTTTTAGCAACCTCAATAAAGGGAAGGAAGATATGGCATCTATGTTACAAGACCAAAAAACATCATAAGGAGAGAACAAAGCAAATACAAAGAAAAAGGCAAGTGGGTTTGGAAAAAAACACAAAATGACATTAAAGAGGAACAGGAAATGATAACAATTGTAGGGAGGTTTGAAAGGTTGTAACAGAAGGAAAATGCACATTGGTTGCAATAAAACATAGCATTAGTATTGCAAATTTTTTAAAAACCCATGAATTAGTTATGTACAAAACAAATGAGAATTTTTTTATTCCCAGAATGCAAAGGAAATGGGGGAAAAATGCAAACAAGAGGACAAAACAGCAAACCACGATATAGTGGGTGTTCCTGAACAGGCCAAAAGAAAAGAAACCATTACAGAAAACAGAGGCTGATAGGGGGAAAAAATTGTTTCTGAGCCATGCAGCATGGGAGGTCCTACACAGTTCAGGGCTAAATGGAGTTCAAAAGACCAACTTGCAGATGCCCTTAGCAATATATTTACACTGCAAAGATAAGGTCAAAAGTTCTATAATCATCTAAGTGGGAAGACCAATGAAAGAATAAAAATAATAAAAATAAGGCTGGCCTCAAACTTCTCCGAAACCACATCTCAAAGGACGCCTCTGGTGTATTATGTGGAAAATACCAAGACCTTCATCGGTAGCCAAGAAGTCTTCTACGAGTGAAGGCGACAGAAATATATTCTTTTGCAGACAAGGACTCAGAAAATACCACTCATATGTCATCCTTAGTACTTAAAAGATGTACTCCAGCTGCCCAAGAGATGAAGGCAAAGAAAGGTGAAGAAGGAAGACATCATGGTCCAAAGACCAAGGCTAAGTACGGGAAGCGGTGGACAAAAATGCATAAATAATTATAAATCTAGTTATAGAATCAGGTGCACATGCTGTTATTCTCAAAACATGCTGTTTTTTAAAACAATGAAATAATAGCCTATGTCATGAATTCCAGATACTACTAGAAAGATCAAAAGGCAGGAGAAACTGTGCGACTTGTTTGTGAGGACGCAGAGAGATGGAAGCAGAAACCTGACGCTCCCTGCCAGTCCCACAAAGGAGCATCCTCTGTGTCCTCCTCTCCCTCCCACAGAAGCAATCATGTGCCCACCCAGGTGGCTCCCATCCTGTCCTCTGGCATCTCGTGTCCACTCTTGTCTCTTTCTTGGAGACCGAATGGTACCCAAACACAACAGAAGAGAAGAGTCTTTGGAAGCCAAAGACCCCAGAGCTGTGCGTCCTACCTCTACCTCCTGTTATTGGGCAGTCACCTTCCACAGGGAATGTCGAGCCCTGGAATCCATTCAGGGAGATAAACTGAGACCAAAGATCCTTGCAGGTTGAGGGAAAACTCAACAGGAAACCAGACTTTCCAAAGACCTTGTTTATACCGCCTATTTGGCTTTGTAAGCCCTCAAAGGGTTCCCAGGGCTGATGCTCAGAGAAGCACTCAAAGAGAATGTGTGGATATTCCTGGCCCGTGTCTGAGCACGTCCACATCCCCTGAGCCACTCTATTTGGACCCTGTGTGAGTGCATGGGCTTCACCCTCCTGCTTGCACCAACACAAAGCCAAAGAGAGCCGTAGGGGTCAACCTTTACTTCTTCCATTATCCTTTTCTCTTTTTTTTTTGAGGCAGAGTCTCACTTTGTATCCCTCAGTAGAGTGCTGTGTTGTCACAGCTCACAGCAACCTCAAACTCTTGGGCTTAAGTGATTCTCTTCCCTCAGCCTCCCGAGCAGCTGGGACTACAGGCATCTGCCAAAATGCCTATTTTTTTAGAGATAGGGGTCTCACTCTGGCTCAGATTGATCTCGAACCTGTGAGCTCAGGCAATCCACCTGCCTTGGCCACCCAGAGTGCTGACATTACAGATGTTGAGCCACCATACCTGGCTATTTCTTCCATTTTTCTATTTGCAAAATTTGTCACAGGTGTTGCAGAACCCTCCATGCTTATCCTCAGCCCCTCTTATTAGAAATCACCTGATTAGCAGGGTTGCCTCTGTGAGTCCATGACAGAAACTTCCCAAACAAGGCTTTAATTATTTAAATGTAAATGTCCCCAGGACTCTTCCAAACCTAGCAAGATCCAGCTAAACTCAGGCTTCCATGCTCAGGGTGGATGGATGGCATCACAATGGACAGGGCAGCAATAATCTGCATTTCATTTGCACATATCAGATGACCTCTTTCAGACCTTCCTGGGTGAGACCTAAAAGTGCCCAGGGGTGACTCACCTGAGCTCACCAGTCAAGCTGCAACTCTAGTCCCCATGGACTATCTGCCATTTCACTCCTTACCTGCAGCAGTTACTTGGCCCTACACCCCACTCTGTCACTGTCCTCTGTCCATGAAGCCTCACACTGGGCTGTCACTGGCACCCACAATGAGAGGTAAACACTAAGGCCACGAGAGTTTTCTCCCAGATGCCAGCCATGGGCTGGAGGCTGAACCATTTGGGACACTCCACACTTATCTAACTCTTAAGAGGCCACCCTGGATATCCATCTGCAAGCCCCTAGCACCTCCCTGGGGGCCGATCAACTCACTGGGTACGTTTCTCAGGACTGGGCAGAGAGCGGACACAGAACAATAGCCTCTGTATTTTCTGACCCTATCAAGAAATGGAATGATCTGGTTAACCAGGAATTTTGATGACCATAATTACACTGTAGTCCATGCAGCAAGGGTACAGGAAGTCAATCCTCAAAAGGAAACTTGCTAGAATAGAAAACACGGGGGCTCCCTGTTTCCATGCAGAAAAGATTTGCAAATGATCCTGCAAACTGCAAGGATGGGTTGGATGGCCCCTCCTGGCTAGGAAGCCATTCAGCCTTAAAGTGGGGCGCGGGTGGGTGTGAAGTGAGGTAGGAAGGAAACGCCCAGTGTGGGCCTTGCAGACCTTCCTGCACAGCCCTTACTTCTCCAACCCTGGTGGATGAGATTTTTATGGTCATTGCATCTGCCCTGTGCAAATATAAAACAGAGGGCCAAATAATAGGGCTCTAGGGAAAAAAATGCAGAAATGAGGAATATGCTGGTCTGGATGTGAGCACACTTCACCTATCTGAGATGGCTGGTCCTTCCTGCGGGCAGCATCTGCTCGGTGACGCCATGCAGTGTGACAAGGATCTGAGAGATAGATGACCACATTTCAGCATCTTTTAGGAGAATCCCTGCATTGTTCGATCAGTATAATTGTGCCAGTGAATGTCAGAGTCACTTTTTTGGCCTCAGAAAGAGATTTGGAAGAGGTTTCTAAAGGGTTTGTGGCTGTTTTTCAGGACAACTGGACAGGTGGGTTGGGGAGTGTCTCACAAGTGCTCCAGAAGTATAGAGAGCTGCTCCAGAAGTAGGAAGGGAAGCAGACTTGGGGAACCCCAGAGAAAACCCCTCTACTTTGTCTCACTTCAAAGTCTCTGTGGTCCTAATTTCACACCATTAAAAAGGGCAAAGTAAACTGTTCCTGACAGCAGGTGCCTTCCAAGCCAGAAAATCTAAGAGACTCTGCTCACAGGCTTTTGATTAACAGAGATATTTTATTCAAACTCTCCACTTCCTGATGGTCTGTTGAGGAATGTTGCTTCCTTCCCTCCTCCCCCTTCCCTGGTGGTATAAAAACAGCATGGGCCACTCGGATATCCTACCTCCAACCCGGGATGGCACAAACATCAGTAGAAAACACCAGATCTAGGCATGGAGAGGCGCTGTGTTCTCAGGCAACAGCTGTGATGTGTGCAATTCCTTTAGCTGCTCCCAGCCTCTGTTTCCTCATCTGTAAAATGAGGGGGTTGCCAGCTCTCAAATGCTATGGTCTATGAGCTGTGAACAAGATGTCTTTTGCAACAGAGCCTAAAACCACCACCAGGGAAATTTCAAGGTATTTAAATGTCCAGTTCAGCTTGCAAAGCAGCAGCAATATAAATAAAAGACATGACAGAGACTTACTGATAAAAACAAAAATCATAAATCTTCATGAAATATTACCTTTTTTGATGTGTTTTTTTCCCCAACTGTTTTTGGGCTCTAAAGAGGAAAAGGCCTCAAACTCTTTGGGTCTAGATATGCTTTCCCTTACTCAGCTGAATCGAACTTAGACTTGGTGGGAAAGAAATACTGTCTGAGACACCAAGAAAATGAAGTGATTTAACAGAAATTGGACATGAAATGCATGCCCAAACCAGGATATGAGAGTCTGGGTAACACTTCCTGTCTTTGTGAGGAAGCCCAACACCCAGGGATTCTCTCCTTTGCCACAGGTCACTGTTAAGGCCAATTAGGGCTGAAATGTCCCTATTTGTGAAAGGAAGGAGTTGGGCTACTTCTCTTAGTCCTAAAGGTTAATGATCTTGAAATACACCCTAGATTTTCTATGCTAGTTTATATCTAAAATAATATCAATTATCCTACCCAAGAAGACACTTTCAAAGGACAATCTGTGGATTGTTCACCTATAACACTCTTCCTAGGGGGGATGTCAGTAGGATAAGGGCCTTCTCACTGATTTCCTGGTCAATTTCCCTTTGCAGAGGAGAAAGCCTGAGAACAAGACAGTTTGCCAATATTTGGGTTTGCCCAAAATATACAAAAAGAGAGATCTATGTATATATGACTTAATAAAAAAAATACAGAAAGAGAGATAAATACTGTAAAATGCCCTCCCTGCCTTCCTTTAATATTAAGCTGCAAAGCCCCAATATACCGTATGCCTGGCACTTTGCAACGTTATTACAACTCTAAAGAAAACCTGGTAACCAAATTTACCAAACATTCTATTCTGTTCAAAATGGATTATGAAGTTCAGAAGTGAAGAAGGGAGTGGAAAGTTGCTAGTTCAATCAATAACAGGCTCAGTACGTTCTACAAAGCACCCTGCCTACCAGAAAGATCTTTAAACCCAAGTTGCCACCCACAGTTGCAACAGGGGCAAAAGCAACCTTCCCACTTCCCTGGGGGAGTTGGTGGAAGTTGGAATTCATGAGGGCATAAAGGCAGACCCCACTGACGGCCCGCCTGTGCCTGCCATCCTGCGGGCCTCTGAGCGTACTCCATGCTGGCGAGAGTAACCTGCAGTCACCAAAAGAAAAGGGAAGTCTTCTCACCATGAAGACTCATTCCAGTCACTCTGCAGAGCTAAGAGTCCGTGCTCCAAGTGACTCTAATCAAAGACCTCCAATTCTGAGAGATGGCTCCTGATTGGTTCTGAACTGTGAGCACTGGAGGAAAATGACATCTAACAGAGGATAGAATGGTTTCTAAGAGGTAGTAAGGGGTTCAATGCCAACTACCCAACTCAGCTGACACTTCTGGAGCTGCTGCTACAGATGCATCTCAAGTAGACTAATGCATCTCAAGGTCTTTGGTGACACCGAAGACCTTGCTATGGAGGTTTGGGACTTGCCCCTGATCTGTAGCACCACACAAAGAATGCAGGGTGGGAATTAGGGCCTGAGGATCAGGCCTGCAGTGCTGCGGTCTTGAGCAATCCCCTTCATCTCTGCCGGGAAGCCTCAATTTCCTCATCTCTAAAATGCAGAAGTTGGACCAGAAGGTCTCTGAGGCCTTTAAAAAAAAGTCACATTTTAGTGTAGACATGAGATTCAGAGGCATCTGACTGCTTCTGAAACCCTTTCCCTAACACCTGGGATCCTGCCTCACCACCTCTCTCCACAGTGAGTCCTGCCCTTTTGGGCCTGTGTCCTTCTCATTCCTCTGTGCCACGTGACTGCTCTGTGTGCCCACTTCTATCTCTGTGTCACCCGGCACGCATCAAAGGCAGGTTCCGGGGGAATTTTTCTAGGATTGCTAGCAGTTCACTTTCTGGCTGGCCACTCACATTGCACCCCAAACACACAATCCACTTCAGGTGGGGTGATTCCCACTAACAGTCTCTGCACCCCACCTGCCCCTTTCCTGAGAGCTTGACTTGGGCTCTTCCAAGCCCCTGGCACACCCCTCTGTGTTAATCTTCTTTGCTAAGCCCTCTGTTCCCATCAACCAACACTGCCATGATCTGTAGCCAGACTGGCCAGAACTCCCTGCACTCTGCAGTCAAATCCTGGACAGCTGTAACTTGGTCAGAACTTGACCGATCAGTCTGAGTTCTTTACAGCAGTAATTCTCCAAGTGTGTTTCCTACACCAGTGGCTGGAAGTCCTCTGTGAGCTAGCTAGAAATACAGAGTCCCAGGCCCTTTACCAGCACAGATTTTAAAGGTCCTTGGGCAATTCATATGCACATCAAGCCTTCCAGCTGTGGACTTTCATAGGAGGTCAACTGGCATGTAAGAGGGTGCTCCTTCCCCTGGCACTGGATAAGGACTCAATTGGAAGCCACACCCAAACCAGACATGCTGACTGGCTCAGGGAGGTGGGAGAGTGCATTTTGAAGAAAGATTACGCATAGAAACAGAGTAGCCTTTCTGTACAAACTGGACCTCTCTCAGTTGTATACAGCTTCAGGAAAGTCATCCAAATTCTGATGAGGAGTCCTACTTTCCAAAGAAAGGGGCTGTCTAAATTCAAAGGTGGAAAAACTGACCAAGCAAGGCTGTTTTACCCCTAAGACTCAGAAGACTCTTCCACAAATTATTGCAGCCTCCACTGTGAAACTGGAAAGTGAGCCTCAGCTTAAGCCTGGAGGCTCCATGCACTACTGGGCAGAGGGTCGCCTACCTTCTGCAAGCTCAGACCCTTCCATGGCTCCCCCTACCTTCACTGCCACTTTCTAATTCCCAAAGAGCCTCCTCCCACTTTATAGTGTCCCAACTAGAACAGGGCCATGGAACAGTCCCAACAGGTAGAAGCCAAGTTTTTTAGTTGGAAAAAGTTAAGTGGAAGAAGCCAGTTCGGACTCTGTACAAATCCACACCTCTGCTCTGTTTCTCTCCAGCTGAACTGCTCCCCAGGTATCTGGAGGAACCGAGACTCCCTCTCTCCCCAGACATCCCTTTGTACGTCTTTCTCCTCCTCCCTTCCACTTCTCCTGATTCTCACACAACAGCCCACGTCTTTCCTCCACGTTCACAAGTTGGTCTCTGAAAGATGCCCCCCACCCCTGGCACACAGAGTCCTACAGCTTCAATCTCCAAGAGTTTTCTGAGCTGCTTCTTTAAAATGTCGAAGTCATTTTAGAAACATGCAGAGAAAAGCAAGCTGAGCACACACCTGTAGGCAAGAAAAACTGATTCTTACCATCAGAGAAAGCTAATCTTCTTTGGGTGTTGCTACCTCAGAGGAGCGTGTCCTGCCTGGAGCCCCCAGACTCAGGGCCAGCCCCTGCCAGCTTCCCCTCCGGGGCCGTCTCTGCGGGAACCGGGACTGTGCTCTGGGCACCCTGAGGATGTTCCTGTGGCTTTCTCTTACTGCTGTTCTTTCACAAAGAACCCACTACATTGCTCAGTTCCTTCCAAGTCAGCTCCAGTGCTTGTTAGGAAATCAACAACTCATTCTGGACTTTCCAGATGCAAAGTTTCTGGAGGCCTTCTTTTTTTTTTTTTTTTTTTTCCTCACTCTCTCTCTTTTTCCCTTTTCTCAGCTAAAAAAAGTTGGCTGAGGTCATGACAAACAATGGCCAAGCTTGTGTCACTGACCAGATGCCTCCCACCCCCAGGCCTGTGGACAAGGGCAGCTTTGTCCACTGCATTTTAGGCGGGACTCCCTGGGCCTGCCCAAGCTCTGCTGGGGAATGTTTTGGCCAGCTTCTTCCCAACCCTAAGTCACGGCTCTGGCCCCAGCCCCGGCCCCAGCTGTGTGAACTCAAGGCCAGAAAAAAGCCAACATAAAAAGAACGGAAACTGTTCCCCCAAAGAATCACTGTGTTGAGACCCGTCCAGGGCTGGGAAGCTGCTGTCCCCAAAGGGGCAAGATGTGGGTCTCCAGCCTTCACTCGGTCTTCCATCACCAAACTTGGACAGACAAGGGCCAAAGAGGAGGTGGCCAGGTGTGTCAGATGACGGGGGCCGGAGGATCACAAAGCCATTAGTGACAAGTGAAGAAGGGACTGGACCCTGAGAGCCACATTGCATCCACCAGCTGAATGAGTTTAGGCAGGGACTTGGATCCTTGGTGAAAACATCATATCACTCTGTTTAGAGAGCTTTTTGGAGCAGCTGAATATTTAGCACTTAAAATGCCACATATTTCTGAGTTTGCTTTCAGATGCAAACCTTTGGGATTTTAGGAACCAATTCTACATATAGAACTGAATATGGTTTTCTGGAGAGACCAAGATCCTGAAGCCTGGAGGTGGTTTCCTTTAAAATCTCACTTCTTTTCTTAAGCTTATGGATGAACTGTTATTTATGAAGCGGTTTCAATACCAGCTCCTTAGCAGGGGGCTAAGAAATCAGTAGTATCACCCAGTAGTGGAGTCAGGTCAAGGTTAAGCTATGGTTGCTCCACTGCTTACCAGCTGTGAGACCTCGGGCAAGGCCTCTAGGCTTCCATTGCTTCCCAGGTAAAATGAAGATGACCATACAAAGTATCTTGTGGTGAGGATTAAAGGGGGGAATCTACGTAAACATTCTGCAGAGTGGGTGATGGAAAAGCTCAATGAAAGCTGAAATTATTATTGTTACTGCCCACAATGGCTGAAAGGGTAGGTGCTACAGTTACCCTGCGTCCAAAAAAAGTCTAGCCCTAATAATAGAAGCCAAAAACAACCCAATTAAAACTTAAGCAATACACACTTATCCAAAGAAGCTATAAAAATGGCCAAGTAGCACATGAGAAGATGCTCATCACTGATCATCAGGACAATGCCACTCATCACCTCACACCTGTTAGGATGGCTACTATAAAAACCAAACCAAACCCAGGAAAATAAGTCGGTGGGGGTGTAGAAATGTTGGAACCCTGTGCATGGCTTGTAGGTATGTAAAGATGGTATAGCCCCTGTTGAAGACAGTATGGGCTGTTCAAAAGATCAAACAGAATTATCCTAGGATCCAACAATTCCAATGGTGGTTCTTTACCCCACCTGAAAAAAAAAAAAAAAAAACCTCTGAAAACAAGCTCTTAAAGACATAGTTATACACCCCTGTTAATGGCAGCATTATTCACAATAGCCAAAAGGTAGAAACCATTCTGATGTCCACCCCCTGAGGAACAGAGTAACAACCCATGCTATAACAAACACAGTGGAATATTATTATTCAGCCTTCAGAAGGAAGGAAGTTCTAACACACGCTGTGATGTGGATGAACCCTGAGGATTCTATGCTAAGTCAAACAGCCAGACACCAAATGACGAATACTGTAAATACAGTATGATTCACGGTGCTAAGCATTCACACAAGGTGCCTACAGTGGTCAGAGTCACAGACACAGAAAGTAGAACAGTGGCTGCCGGGGCTGTAAAGGGAACAGAGCTTCAGTGTGAGAAGATGAGAGTGTCCTGGGGACAGATGGTGGTGACAGTCACATAACAATTTAATGTACTTCACAATGCTGCACTGTACACTTAAAAATGGCAAAGATGGTAGAGTTCATTAGAGCTCGTGTTATGGGGATTTTCCTAGAATAAAAAAACTTTGTCTGAGACCCACAGAGATAGTTTAGACCATGGGCTCCTGTGACCTGTAAGTCACATCCTGAGACATGAAAGGCAGGCTCTCCAGGGAAGGTGAAATGTACACCCAGGGGACAGAGGGTGACTAGAAAGCACAACTAGAAGACCAGGCTGAGAATCTGCACCAGGACTCACCTCTAGGCTGGTTTTGTGCTCAGCCTTGGGGAAACTGAGGCAACACAGCCAGCATTGTAAAGTCCACCGTGGGCTTTTTTGTTGAGGGCCAAGGCATGTTCAGCAGCTTCTGGAGGGTGGTGACAATGTGCCTCTCCCTCGGATCCATCAGTTCCCTTCTGTATCTGCATCCCACCTTTCTTGTCTTTTCTCTCCCATGCCTGGGGCAGGAATCATCTTTTTCTTCTCAAAGCTAATGATGTGGCTGCTTGGGGGACTCTACGTCCCCTCTCTAATTGCTGGACTCCAATCTGCTGCAGGAATGACCACAGGGACCTTATACTGAGCACTCCCTCTGGGCCAGGTGCTGTTCTATGTTTCACATGTCTGGTGCCACTTGATCTGGCTAACCAACCTAGGAGGAAATTCCCATAATCCTCTCTAACAGAGGAAAAGATGGAGGCTGTCAGTGTAGATCAGGAAGCAACGAATGGGTCAGAGCAACAAGCTAAGGGGGTGACAATCCAAGCCAGGTGGGCCAGTGTGAACAAAGGCCTAGCAGGAAATGGTGTGGGCAGAGGCCGTGTGAAAAAGCAGGTGGATCCATCCCCTGGAGTTCAAGAGGCACAGACAGTGAGAGAAATAGTAGCAAAGGATGGAGTCAGATCACAGGAGAACTAAGAAATTCAGACACTCACTCTGTAGGCAAAAAGAAACTAGTCATGGGTTTTGAGCTGGGGAGAAAACACAAGCAGGGCTGTACTTTGCAGAAACCATCACACCACCAGGATATTAAACATCAAATATGAGGGAGAGACTAGGGGGGCAGAAAGTGGTTATGAGATCACAGATCACATCCTCTATTTCTCTCTCTTTCTCTCCCTCCCTCCTCCTTCATAAAAACAAGAGAAATGCAATGCTTAAATCTGGTTTGTCAAATGATCCCAGACCAGCCAATAAAGATGAGGGCAGCATGATGTGCAGTGCTGGGGAGTCCCTGTTGGCAGCTGAGTTCTTTGCATCTTCTACTCTCCCAAATGTGGGAGGAGAGGCCGGTGGAGAATCCACACATTCATTTTTGAGGTCCGACTCCCTAGCAGAAATACACAGATAGGAACAAGGTACTTTGCTGCTCTTGCAAACAGGCTCTTACTCAAGAAACGATCAGAGCAAAACATCCTTTGAGCCTAGATGGCCGAGACCTTCACCTTCAGTTCCTCCAGTTTTGTGGAATTAAAATGGCATGGAAGCTTTCACAGCCCAGAACTTCTTAGCGTTATAACAGCAAAGAGGAGATAATTTTTTTTTAATTAAATCATAGCTGTGTACATTAATACTATCATGGGGTACAGTGTGCTGTTTCTATATACAATTTGAAATACTTTCATCCAACAGGTTAATATAGCCTTCGTGTCATTTTCTTAGTTATTGTGTTAAGACATTTATATTCTACATTCAGAAAGATTCACATGTACCCTCATAAGGTGAACCATAGGCGTGATCCTACCAATCACCCTCCCGCCACCCTTCCTCCACTCTCCCCTCCTCTTTCTCTCCCCTTTCCCCATATTCTTCGGCTAAAATTGGGTTATAGCTTTCCTATGAAAGCTGTAAATTAGTTTCATAGTAGGGCTGAGTACACTGAATACTTTTTCTTCCATTCTTGAGATACTTGCTAAGAAGAATATTTTCCAGCTCCATCTATGTAAACAAGAAGGAGGTAAAGTCTCCATCTTTCTTTATGGCTGCATAGTATTCCATGGTATACATATACCACAATTTATTGATCCATTTGTGGGTCGATGGACACTTGGGCTTCTTCCATGACCTAGCAATTATGAAGAAGAAAGGCACATGGCCTACAGATATATGAAAAAATGCTCACCATCCTTAATCATCAGAGAAATGCAAATCAAAACTACTTTGAGATATCATCTAACACCAGTAAGATTAGCCCATATCCCAAAATCCCAAAATCACAGATGCTGGCGTGGTTATGGAGAAAAGGGAACACTTCTACACTGCTGGTGGGATTGCAAACTAATACGTTCCCTTTGGAAAGACATCTGGAGAACACTTAGAGAACTAAAAATAGACCTGCCATTTGATCCTATAATTCCTCTACTAGGTATATATCCAGAAGACCAAAAATCACACTACAATAAAGATATTTGTATCAGAAAGAGGAGATAATTTTAAGGTTGTTAAGCATTAACAGCTGTTGCTGACACCACTCTGACAGCATCTTACAGATCAACAGATAGAATCTCAGACAACAATGCAGGGCTCTAGGTAACAGGCAGAAATCTTTGTCATTTCAAATCCCAGCATGGCCCCTAGCCAATGGCAAGGCCAATTCTGGGCCACTATAAACCAGGAGGTGAATCTGCTCTGACCTAAGCAAGGCAGAACATACTAGTTTTTGTTCTGCAACATTTTATTCTTCAGGATTCCCCATCACAACTGAGGGCCTGTAAAACTCACGAACACATTCTAATGGGCTTACCGATCAGGTTCATCTCAGTGCCTCAATCCAGAAGTTGCTTTAGTTTCGCTTTATTAATCATCCTGTATCACTAGAGTTGGCTGTGAAAAGCAGCTATTTTGGCTTCTGCAAACACATAGGTTTCTACATATAATGCCATCCATATAGGACAGACAGCAGAAAACCAAAGCAAAAAGATGGGCAATCTTTTCCACCAAGCTAAATTTTCCTGAGTTTTTTACTGGTGTCAGATAAGCCTGACCCTCCTGTTATTATTTTTTGTTTTGCCTGATTTGAAAACTGTCAAGCAAATTAGGCCACATTCACTGTAGGCCCTAGTCCTCCACAGGATCAATTGTGTTGTCTTATAGTGATAATTAATAAGAAAGAACATCTGGCTATGGAGATGACTTGCTTTTTCTAAATGCTTTGTAGTCCTGAAGGAAAAAAAAGTTATTCATCAACCCTAGCAGTCTCTAGGGTACTTGGCCCCAAGGACCACTCCCCACACCCTAACACACAGCCCCCTCCTTGCCATTCCTAGGCCCATTAACAGTTACTAATGCACAGCCCTTCCAAGAAGGCAGAGGGAGATGCAGGCCAGTACTGTATCTGGAACCTGACTTCTAAAATCTGAAAGACAGTCACAAACACAGTGAATAATGGAATAAGCATGAAGGGAGTGTCTAACAGTGCCAAACGATAAGTCGGCAGACAAAAGGCCTTTCAGAATCCAGAGGAGGACAAGGTCACCTGTGGCTGAGTTGGGCACAGGAGGCTTCTCAGAACATACAGGACTCGCCTCACAGCAGGGACAGAAGGAAAGGGCTTGACGAGAGGCCGAGGGACATGACAGAAGAAGCAGTACAAGTCTTGGAAACAGAGAAAGTAATTTGGAAGGGAAGGAGAGACTGAGAACCAGGAACCCAATGAGCTCTCCCGGTGGGAGACAGCGAGGGGATGTGGTGGAGTGTGCTGGTTACAGATGCACGTTCTTGTGTTCAGCGGGCAGCTGGAGACATCTGTACAGAGATGGTCGTGAAATCCCACTGAGTTATGAACCTGGTGCTCAGAAAGCTGGACCGTGAGCCAGCTCTCACCTATGCAGTGGGAAAATGAATTTTGGGGTCCAATCTCTCCCTCTCCTGTGCCCCTGTCCAAGACTCTTAAGGCAAGAACCACATCTTCATCCTTTCCCCTAACTGGCCCAGTGCAGGGGGCTATGTGGGAAATGATGACTGTGTGTTCTGAGAATCAGTCACAGAAACCAAATGAGCAAGGGATTACAGGAAGAAATACATGCAGCTGAGCCTTGAACAACACGGAGTTAGGCCTTTCCTGTATGTGTGCAGCTGAAATCTGCACATAGCTTTGATTCCCCCCAAATTTAACTACTGTGAAATAGCCTCCTGTTGACCTGAAGCCTTACCAATAGCATAAACCAGTAACATAAACAGTCAAGGAACACATATCTTATATTATATGTATTATATACTATATCCTTACAATACGGTAAGCTAGAGAAAAGAAACTGTGTGAAGAGCATCATTTCCAGTACTGCACCTTATCAATACCCTACGTTTATGCTGCTTGTTTACAAGGTGAATCGTTTGTCTGAAACGGTGAGCTGCTGAAGCTGCAGAGCGCAGTCGATACTAGTAATGCAACTTTTTCTCGTAATGTCACTACTTTTTCTGCCAGTGTCCCTAGTGGCACTTCATATTGGTCCCATGGTGTTATTCAAGGTTTGCGGTATTGCACTAAATACTATGAAAAATGTTTGAGAACTGAGAGATCACTTTTTACTGCAATGCACAATTTACTGGAGAGACGAGCTGCTCACTCAGAGACAATGAGTGACACACAGCAATTTAAGCAGGTACTCTCAATGCTTTAGCTCAGCACGACAGCAACAGGAGGTGGCTACGAAATTATGACAGCAGTACAGTATGACTGCAGGTAATTAATGCAGTCACAATTTACCGATGCATTTATATGTTTGTTTATATTTCCATCGACTGCCAAGGATGGCAAGTACACACAGTCTGTGAGGGTTTGTGTGTGTGACTCTTGATAAATTTTAAGTCTGTATAATGGACTTGTGGGTATTTTATGATAACAGATGAGGCACTAGCATCTACACATATTTTATGCACACAAGACATACCTGACATTTTTTTTTTTTTTTTTTT
>NW_003852441.1:9289573-9309384 GCF_000181295.1 Otolemur garnettii | reverse complement strand
GTTGAGCTATAGGCGCCAAGCCCTGACATTTTCTTAATTTTTTCAATAACTCTAGGTTAGGTGCTTTAATTTGCAAGTTTTAAAAAGTTGTCATCAATCTCTAAAAAAACTTTCTCTTTGAAAAGAATTCACACATAAGTGGACCCCTGCAATTCAAACTCATGTTGTTTAAAGGTCAACAGTGAACAGTGCCCAAGTGAGATACTGAAGGAAACATTCACTGAATACAAACAGGGTGTGTCCCCTGTTTATCTTGGAAAGAGGACTATGATAGAGAGAGGAGGCTGGAGATTGTCCCCAGGCACACAAGGATCTATAAGCACAAGGTCACAAAGGAAGTAAGATCTTAAGATAAGATGCCATGCTGTTATGAAAGAAAGCAAGAAAGTGGGTGGGCTATACGGAGTGGCTGGTTCCAGGGAAGGGGTACTGGGTAGCTGTGGGCAAATGAATTCTGGGGTCCCCCAGCTCCAGGCCATGGCTTATTAGGAACCAGGATGCACAGAAGGAGGAGAGTGCTTGAAGCTTCATCTGTATTTACAGCAGCTCCCCATCCCTTGCATCACTGCCTGAGTCCTGCCTCCTGTCACACCAAGGTGACACTAGATTCTCAAGGGTGCACAAACCCTGCTGTACACTGTGCATGGGAGGGATCCAGGTTGCACACTCCTTATGAAAATCTAATGCCTGATGATCTGAGGTGAAGATGTAATGTGTTTGAATCATTCTGAAACCACCTCCACACCCTTGGTCCCACAGAAAAATTGTCTTCCACAAAACTGGTTCCTGGTGCCAAAAAAGTTGGGGATCACTGCATTAGGTAACTGCAGCAGTTTCTTGTATGCTGCCTGGGAGGGTCCAAGTCCCTTATAAAGTTTCTGTATGTCCCACACCATAAATGATGCTCAGTATCAAGTGGACATGTCAGAAATGGTGCTAAGTTTTTAAAAGGTCTCTAACAGCCTTTCTAGGGGGTTGTGTAGCTTGGTGTCCCCAAGACTGCAGTCATTCACACCCCACTGCCATACCTTGCCCTATCACTTTGTGTCAGTTGCACTGGTGTTTACTCAATATTTTTTTGAACTGACTTATATACAACTTAAATTTAGCCTGGCCTTAAGCAATAACATCTATGAAATCATGGATTTGATTCA
The DNA here is from genome assembly GCF_000181295.1 of Otolemur garnettii. Classification (NCBI taxonomy): domain Eukaryota; kingdom Metazoa; phylum Chordata; class Mammalia; order Primates; family Galagidae; genus Otolemur; species Otolemur garnettii. The sequence goes on along the minus strand of NW_003852441.1, from coordinate 9,308,230 downwards.
GTTGGGGTTTTTTTTTTCCTATTATACACTAAAATAAATATAACTTTAAAACTGTTATCTCAACATGATCTAAAATTATCTTATAGATCCTTAGTTGTAAACTCATCACGCTTTGAGAAACACTGTCTTAAGCTATATGTAAAATCAGCAGGCAGCATCTTCAAAATGGCTTTGGAGGTTTTGACAGCTGCCCCAGGATGCCTCTGTCCACTGTCTGTTAAACCAGTAATAAGTGGAAAAGCAAAAGAGAAAAAACTCACTCAAACTTTAAAAAAACAAAGAAAGAGAGAGTCAGAAGAAAAGAAACCTTGAGAACCATTAGGCCAGTGAAGAGAATAGAGAAAATCTTACAAACTGAAGATGGGCTATAAAGGGGGAACCAGCACTTCATATCGCCACTGCTCTCTGCCAGTAATTTGAGATGCACTTCACGCCTTGGCCACTCTGTCTCTAATTTGAGATACAGGATTTGCAGGGACCTGAGCACTGAGCAAGCAGCCAGCCTTGTGGGCACAGACGCTGCCTAAGGATGGCCCTTCCCTCCCCATCACCCACTGAGGCACAGCAACTCCCTGAAAACCAGTGAGCTAAGCAGGAAGTGTGCAGGGGCCTGGGAGAGGTCTTCACCGTTCTGAGAGGTGTGGGTGTATGCCATGGGTCAAGCCTGGACAAGGCACTAGAAATGGTGCATGAGCAAGGGTCTGCAGAACTGTGAGTTTTCATGCATTTCATCAATTCAGAGTATCAGAGAACCAGGTAGTAAAATAGGAGCTTATCAGGCATAAGCCAATTTGAAAGAGAAACTGGTCTGAGAAATGTGTGCATCATCAAACCTACATGAGGGGAGTGTCCACCTTCCCACAGGCAGACAGAGTCTGTTTGTTCTGTCTGGTGGTATATGCTAAGTTTGCATAGATTCTGCCTTGTTCAAGAATAAGGGTAAAGGGCTCGACTACAACTTGAACTTTACCTTAGAATCTAAAACAATGTAACTTAAACATTTGTACTCTCATATTAATCTGAAATAAAAAAAAAAAGAATACGTAAAGAAGGGGGGGCATGCAAAATCAGGGCCAGAAAGCGCACCCAGAGGCCCCAAGGGACAGCATCTCTCAGAAAATCATTCATGAGAAACTCAGAAAACCGCCAGAATGCAAAGAATTGTGACTTCTTCGAAAGACGAACAGAAAATAATAATGGAAATAAAAACCCAAACAGCCAAAATAAAGGTGAAAATGGATGAGGTAAGGATTATACAAAAATTGCTAATTTAAAAATCTGTATCAGAGGCAGCGCCTGTAGCTCAGCGGGTAAGGGGCTGGCCGCATATACTCAGGCTGGCAGGTTCAAACCTTGGCCCAGGCCAGCTAAACAACAAAGACAGCTGCAACAATAACAACAACAACAAAAATAGCGGGGTGTTGTGACGGACACCTATAGTCCAAACTACTTGGGAGTCTGAGGCAAGAAAATCGTTTAAGCCCAAGAGTTTGAGGGTGGTATGAGCTGTGACGCCATGGCCCTCTACTAAGAGTGACATAGCAAGGCTCTGTCTCAAAAAAAAAAAAAAAAAAAATTAAAAATCAGGAGTGGTTGAGGGCAACTACAGATATAAAAAATGAAATTAGTGACTTGAGGGCAAATGTTAAAAGTGCCCCCAAATTGGAAAGCAGCAGCAGCAAGGAAATAAAGAGTCCATATACATTTAATAAGTATTCCCTTAGAAAAGATTAGAACAAATGGAATAAAATTAATATCCAGTTGCAAAGATAATAAATGACTAAACACCAAGCATGCAAACAGGCAAAAGGCTACCTAGGAAATCAGGTCCTGGCCAGATTTCTCCTCTACACTAACATGTGCCTTTGGCTGCCTCAGTGCTGGATCGTGGTGACTCCACAGGGGAGTCACCTCAGAAAGTGGGACAAATCCCACTCAGGCTAAAACTTCCCAGCCTGTGGTCATTGTTTTGTCCACTTCAGTGGGTGTCCGATACGCATTTGTTGAAACTAAGTTGCAAATACGAGTTTGGATCCAAAAAGTTTGTGATCCAAGAACTATACATCCTCTAAGTTGCATTAGTATTTCATTTATGAAGGAAACACAAGGTTCTCTTGGAGGTATTCAAGTGAGGATACCAACCACTTCCCCTCCAGGCACAGAAATCAAAATTTGGAAAACAACAACAAGAAGGTAACCATAGAAGTGCTTCTGTGAGTCACACTCCCAACTCAGAGATCCAGCGAATTGTGAATTGTGCGTGCAGGGGCTTTTCCCGTTCTGGGGAGTGGAGTTTGGTGCCCTAATGACGTCACCTACTTCTCTTCTGCTCCCCTCCATCCCCAAAGCCACGTACATGGTTTCTCTTGCACCATCCTCAAAGGCCAGTGCAGATGAAGCCTTGGCCATGTGTGAGGATCATGCATAACTGATGGTCCCTTTCTGCCCAGGCATGTGCCAACAATGGGGGACTATTCAAGCTTAGGGACACTGTGCTGGGAGAATCAACAAACAAAAAGGCTTTGTTTCCGGCCTCCACCAAAGCAGCACTGTGCTGTGTACAGTACCACAGTGGCCATGTTCTTTGCATGGAACTTAATTAATGGTTTTGTGCATGTTAAAAACTCAAATTGAATGGACCTAGTCTTTTTTTTTCCCTTAAATCAGGAAAGACCAATAAACAACCCGATGGCTGATGCTTTTTGTCATCAAAACCCTCTTTGTATCATCCTCCCTGTAAGAACTGTTTCTGCTTTGAAAATCAGTATGCAGTATGATCTCAATATGGAAATAATGCTCTCCTCACTCCAATGCAGTTCTAAGGAAAGACAAGAAAATGTTAACAGAGGTTATCTTTGTAATCTGTGGGACTGCTCTCATGTTAATTATATTTATTTTACATTTAAAATTTTTCATTATTTAAAAATGTTTTAAAAATTAAAAAATAATTTATTTTTAAAATGCATTTTAAAAAATTACTTTTTAACAAATGGTGCTGGGTGAACTGGCTGGCCACCTGTAGAAGACTGAAACTGGACCCCCATCTTTTACCATTAACAAAAATTGATTCTCACTGGATAAAAGATTTAAACTTAAGACATGAAAATATAAAAATATCAGAGAGAGTGCAGGGAAAACACTTGAAGAATTCGGCCTGGGAGAATATTTTATGAGAAGGACCCCCAGGCAATTGAAGCAATACCAAAAATATATTACTGGGATCTGATCAAACTAAAAAGCTTTTCCACAGCCAAGAGCACAGTAAGTAAAGCAAACAGACAACCTTCAGAATAGGAGAAGATTTTTGCAGTTTATGCTTCCAAAAAAGGTCTGATAACTAGAATCCACAGAGAACTCCAACTAATCAATAAGAAAAGAACAAATAACCCCATTTCTATGTGGGAAAGAAACTTGAACAGAAACTTCTCTGATGAAGACAGGTGCATGGCCTACAGACACATGAAAAAATGCTCATCATCCTTAATCATCAGAGAAATGCAAATCAAAACCACTTTGAGATATCATCTAACTCCAGTAAGATTAGCCCACATCACAAAATCTCAAAACTACAGATGTTGGCATGGATGCGGAGAGAAGGGAATGCTTCTACACTGCAGGTGGGAATGCAAGCTAATACGGTCTTTTTAGAAAGAAGTTTGGAGAACACTCAGTGAACTAAAAGTAGACCTACCATTCAATCCTGCAATTCCTCTATTAGGTGTATACCCAGATGATCAAAAGTTATTTTACAACAAAGACATTTGCATCAGAATGTTTATTGCAGACCAATTCATAATTATCAAGACATGGAAACAGCCCAAGTGCCCATCGACCCATGAATGGATTAACAAACTATGGTATATGTACACCATGGAATACTATGCAGACATAAAAAGATGGAGACTTCACATCTTTTATGTTTACCTGGTTGAAGCTGGAACATATTCTTCTTAGTAAAGTATATCAAGAATGGGAAAAAAAGTATCCAATGTACTCAATACTACTATGAAATCAATAGATAATGACCTACACTTTCATATGAATGGCAAAACATAACTATAGTCCAGAAATTTAAAAGGAAGAAGAGAGAGAAGGGAGGGAAGGGGGGAGGATAGAGGAGGGAAGGTATCTGGGGTGATCTCACCTAATGTGCATGATGCAACGGTACATTTCAAAACTATTAAGAGAAGAGTATTATTGTGATGGATGTGTTAATTAGTTCAATGTAAGCATTTCACATTGTATATCATATCAATACACTGAACCCAATAAATGCATCGATGTCACAGTTATGATTTAATAAAAACAAAAAAATAAAAAATAATTACTTTTATAGTCAGGACTCCTCCCATCACCAAAATCAGTGTATACAATTCCAAACATACTATTATGATACCAATTATGTAAAAAAAAAAACAAGTAAAAAGGGAAGAAAAAGAATACCCCCAATTTTTTTCCATATTTCTGTTTTCCTGCATTACCCAAGCATTCTATAATGTGCATATTAATTTTAATAGATTTTTAAAGTTTCAAGCTTATTTTTTATTACATGACGGATGAATATAGCCTTATTAAAGATATTTAAATAATACTAACAAACTCCTCAACATATCCCATCTGTCTTGCCATCCCCTAAAATTACCATTATTTATCAGATGAGGGTTCACTGTATTATCTTTCAAATGGTAGAGAGACATGGAGGACTTTATCTTCAAGAAAAGAAAGACCAAATGATAAAGGTAAGGAACATTCTCAGCCAATGAAAGGCTAACACAAAAATTAGAGCCAAGGCTCGGCGCCTATAGCTCAACCGGCTAAGGCGCCAGCCATATACACCTAAGGTGGCAGGTTCGAATCCCCAGCCCGGACCCGCCAAACAACAATGACGGCTGCAACCAAAAAATAGCTGGGCGTTGTGGCAGGCGCCTGTGGTCCCAGCTACTTGGGAGGCTAAGGCAGGAGACTCGCTTGAGCCCAGGAGTTGGAGGTTGCTGTGAGCTGTAATGCCACGGCACTCTGCCCAGGGGGACAGCTTGAGGCTCTGTCTCAAAAAAAAAAAAAAAAATTAGAGCCAAAAGGGACCTCAGTGATCATTTGATCACCTCCTCATTTTACAGATGGGAAGACTGAGCCCAGGGACAGAGATCAGTGCTGAGTGTCCCCAGTTCCAACAACAGAGTCCCCTCTTCTTGTCTTTTGGCTGCCCTATACCTTGGTGTGGACTAGCTCACAGTCAGACGGCAAGGCAGAACCCCAAATCCCATCTAGGACTGCTTCCCCAGCTGACCTTGACACTGATGTAAAAGATGATCCTCAAGCCCTGCTCACTTCTGCTCAACCTCCAGTCACTTCCCATCTGTTTGCCGCCAGTGAGCCCTCATGAAGGGAAGGGCCCAGGGAGGAAACATCTGTGTACACAAGAGGGGTGAAGTCATAAACCCATTTGACTTTCCCTTTTGGCAAATCCTCTTCTGCCTATTTTTTCCTCACTCATTGAGATGCAAAGCTCCCTTTAAACAAAGGGGCCTGCAAGATTCCAGCAGCTTCTAGAAACCACAACCTCCACTTTGCTACAGAGATTCCCAAAATAAGGTATGCATAGTAGTCCTGGAGTGAGGGCAGGGCTAAGAACAGAAGCTACATGCCCCACAAACTACTCCGGGTGACCACAGGCATCCATCTGCTTACCTCCAAATCCAGCCTCTACCATTCAGTCGGGCAGAGAGGAAGTTCAAATCTAGGTTCCACTGCTTGCTAGCCATATAACTGTGGGCAAGGCACTTCACCTCTAGAAACCTCACATAAAGATGGAAATACCACCACCTACTTCACAGAAATTTTGCAAAGATTAAACAAGAGTGCAGAAGCGATGGTGGATGTGTGTTAGCTTTGCCCCCCACCTTTACAACCCTTCGAGAAAAGCTGTAGGTGGAGGTCACCAATGCTGAGTCACTCACATTGCATGGGCTTTCCCAGAAATCCATGCTAAAGTCTCCAGAATTATTACACCGTCTAACCTTTCTGATGTACACTGGGCTGGTCCAATGGAGGAAAAAGAAGGATATGTGATAGGTAGATTAGAATTCGAAACCATCAGACAGAGCCAGTAAAACCCTCAGGGCTAGGAACACCCAAGTCCACCAGGGCTACAACCACTCAAAGCTGTTAAGCTGGAAGAAATAAAACCAAGAAACAAACCTGGGCCTTGTCCAAGAACTACAATCCAACCAACGCAAGACCCTGGCAACCTTCCCGAAGAAGCTCCCAGAAGTCTCCACTGGAACGCTCTTGCTATGGGCAAAAACACCCCAAGAAAACACTCTCCTTCATTTACACAAGCTCCTAAAAATGAAGCAGGCTGGGTAACTGGAGAAGTGTTAGGTTTCCCTTTTCCTCCACCTTTAGATATCCTAAAGGTCAATTTCACTGCCTGTATCTCACTGTTAGATCTCATCTTTTTGTTGTTCTTATATGCTATGGTACTACTGGGGGCCAGTAACTTGATACATGGTAGATTATTTGACTCTTACAAAAATGGGGGGAGGAGTGGATTCCTTCTCTTCATTTTATAGTTGGGCTAGTTTCAAGCCAGTGTTCAGTCTCCAAGGCTGGCTCCAGTTTCACCTCACCCCAGGAATCTTACCCAGATTCCTCTATGGTACCTGAGGCCCCTCTGCAGTGTCCAGGAGTCCACTGTCTGAAGGCTCCAGACTGAAGTTACAGTCAAAGCCACAATGGGCCAAGCCCCTAATTATCAATCTGATCCTGTAGGAGGTGACCAGTGGGGAGCCTTGTCAACTGGAAGGAGGGATCTCACGGGGGCGGGGGGGGGGGGGGGGGTGGGGGGGGGGGGGGGGGGGGGAGATGAGTCTAAGAGGGTGGGTAGGGAAGAGCTAAGAGAAGCAACTCCATAGCAAAGAGCCCGGATCAGCACCCCAGGTTGAAAGGACACCCTAGAACAGCGGTTCCCAACCTGTGGGTTGACCCCTTTGGGAGTCTCCTGCATATTAGATATTTACATTACGATTCATACCAGTAGCAAAATTACAGTCATTAAGTAGCAACGAAAATAATCTTATGGTTGGGGAGTCACCACAACATGAGGGACTGTATTAAAGGGTCGCGGCATTAGGAAGGTTGAGAACCACTGCTCTAGAAGGATGCCGACTGAGCACCATGCACTGAGTAGCCATGAGCCAGTCTGGGATTTGAGCTGGCAGAGCTGGTGTCCCCCAGGGGGGAGTCCCCACCCCACCATGCAAAGCAAGAAGCAGAGGCAGCCAGAGGCTCGGCTTTCCCACTAACACACTGATGTACTAAGGCTCTGTAGCCAGGAAGCCCCAGCCACTGAGGCTAAACTTTGAAAGCCTGAGTTCTGCCGTCCAGCCAGGAAGGGGATACACCGTGCTCTGTCTAGTAGCTGGGGGCTGTCTCCTGGGCAATGCAGCCCCACACTGGCCCAACTTTCCTCTTCTCTCCTGTACCTCTCAGCTGTTCTTGGTTGGGTGCCCAATAACGACTGGTCATCATCCCTTACTCATCAGAGCTCCCCAAGAACAGGAGTATCCTAGTCAAATCTGCCCCCAGACACAGAAAATATACACAGTAAGAATGTCTTGACTAGATGAAGTTCTTCCCAGACCCTGAGTAGGATCTGTCAGCTTCCCTAGAAAGCGGGTTTTTTACTCTCTTGGGGTCACCCAGGCACCATGGGAGGGTTGGAAGAGAGGGGGACCAGAAGGTGGACACAGAAGCACTGTCGTAGATTACCCATCTCACACTAGGAGGGGTCTTAGCAACTTAAATGCTGTTGAAGGTCCCCAGATCACAAATGAAAAAAAGGGGCCAGGTGGGAAGGCCATCAATGACTTGGTCAAACTCTGGGGAACGAACGAACCAAGGGCCCCAGGTCCTCCAAGTACATACAGTTGGAAAACACTTAGCTCATGTGGACGACTGTCCACTATACAGAGAAAGCCAAAGGGCCAGGGATCACCCAGGAAACAGCAGTCTGAGTGACCAGAGCTAGATTTGAGGCGCATGGCTCTTACCTATACGTTTTTAAAGATTTGGCATAATATTTTCACCTAAAGACCCTCCTGCCCTTAAATGCCTGGTCACTCTTTGTTTTTGTTTTTTTGTTTTTTGTTTTTGGAGACAGAGTCTCACTCTGTTGCCCTGGGTAAGAGTGCTGTGGCGTCATAGTTCACATCAACCTCAAACTCTTGGGTTCAAATTATTCTCCTGCCTCAGCCTCCCAGGACTGGGAGCCACAGTGCCTGGCTAGTTTTTCTATTTTTAGTAGAGACGGGGTCTTACTCTTGCTCAGGCTGGTCACCAACTCCTGAGCTCAGAAAATCCACCGACCTCGGCCTCCCAAAGTGTTAGGATTACAGGTGTGAGCCACCACACCCAGCCTGCCTGGTCACTCTGGATGAGCTTGAGCAGACAACGTGGTTCCTCTTGATGTGATTCAGTTCCTTGGCCTTCTCTGTAAGGTCGTACACCATTGGCCCCATCCAAAGGCAGCCCAGTGACCATCTTTCCAGGACAGTGGAAGGCACCAGGCTTATTTATCCACTTTGTACCTGTAGGACCCACAGACAGAAATGCTGAATAGTCAGTGATTAAACAAAGAAGGATGGGGATCTGCTGAGATCTCCACCGACCCTCTTGGCATGCACAGAATCCCACCTGGAAGGGCATGGGGGGCGGTGAGACCCTTAACTCCTTATCCTTGGCTAGGGATCTTCGCCTCTCTTCCCTTCTGATCTTAACAGGAAGGAACATGACAATAACAGGTGCTGACATCCTGCCCCTACTCTGAGCATCAGGGCAGTGGTTCTCAAACTTCAGGATGCACGAAAAGGGTGGTCAGAATTCAGACCCCTGGGCCCACCCTCTGAGTTTCTGGATTGGTAGGTCTGGGTGACAATTTGCATTTCTCACAAGTTCCCAAGTGATGCAGCTGCTGCAGGTTTAGGTAACACACTTTGAGAACTGCTGAATTCAAAAGAAAAACAAAGTCTGTTCTAAATCTGCCTATGGGCCTAGAAAATTAATCTTTCAGAGACTGATAAATTCGTTTCCAGAAAGAAATAGATTCTTTTAACACTTTTTGAAAAAGCATGGCCCTCTTATTTCCCTTCTCATAGACACAGGTACAGGAAATATTTCACGTTTCCCCTAACCTTAAGAAAAGGTACCCTAACGGAATGAATGACAGCAATAGTTCCCCTACTGGCCTTGGCGCTGGTGACAGTAGAGATGGGCAGCGACTGCAGCAAACTGGAGACTCACTAACTCATCACCAGCACGTTCCTGCCACGCAGAACGGCAGGGGTGGCATTGCCAGAGTCCTCATCTTTGTGCGAGAAGCTGGAAATCTGAATTTTTAATGTGAAATATGCACATTTTAAGATACTGGCAACCAACTCAAACATTTTTTAAATGAAACCATGGGCAAAAACCCAAAAACGAAACAACCACCAATAAAATCCCACAATTCTGCGTTTGGTTTACTGGCCACCAGTGTGCAGCCCCTGATTGTAACTACTGGGCATCATTGCATAAGCAGGCATTTGAAGAGTGGGTTCCCCAATTCTACAGCATTGAATACCACTGCCTTAAAGTATCACCAGCACATCTGTACTGTACCATCTATCTTTGTAGCCAAGATGCTTCTCACACCGCTGGGTGCAGCTGGATGGCAGCTTCCAGGGACTCATGCACATCTTCCAAAGGCTGCAACTTGTAGCCAGCTGCCTCCTGCCCCAGCACTGCCCTCCCCCAGCCTAGGTCAACATTCCCTGGAAGGAAAGCACAAGATGAGGTTTCTGGGGCAAAAGGGCCCCTGGCAAGTTTGCCATACTCAGTCTCTGGGGTATCTCCATCAGCTGAGGAGGTTCAGAAGGGGAGGAGGTATGTGAAGAAGACCAAATAGGTTAAGGACTAAGACACCTGCAGAAAACTGGGCAGGGACAAAGCCACACAAAGACTTGGGAGAGTGAGCCAGGAGCCAGGCTCGGCAGCCTGGGGGAGAACAGACACACGTCCACAAGTCTGACGGTGAGATGACAGAGTTATCGTGGTGAGCAGAGAGATTCCCCTGGGTAGCAAGACCAGGCAGCTGGAAGCCAGCCATGCTGGGAACAGAGGACCTTGTGAGAGGTGTGAGGATCCTAAACCACAGGGCTCAGAGGCACGGGAACATGTGCTCTGGGGCCACCAAGAAGAGTGCAGGGTGATTCTTGCAGGCCATTGCTTCAAGAATCACAGGCATCCTTCTTCTTGCTCTGCCCACAGGAGCTGTCCTATGACAGACCTCAGCCCCTCCTGGGAGCTGGGGCTGCCACCTTCCTGTCCCAAATGGCTTGTCTGGCCCTAACTATGCTGCACCACATTAGATACTCAAAAGGACATTGCATCCTGACTTCCCTGTGCTGAAAAACCATCCCTTTCTCTTTCCAGGTTGGCCAGGTTCTCTTTGGAAAGGAAATGTACGGCCATCCCCAGGAGAGAGTCCAGGCCCATTCGCCTACCAATGGAGGCCAACAGTTTCTAGATTCTTTGAAAGTCTGACTCAAAATTAAAAGCACATTTTACTCCACAGCTCGGTACGCACACGAGCTAAAGTTTCACATGACAACACTTGACCTGCCGTGTGCAACGCACCCCGGTATCTCCCTGTGGCACTTTCTGTGCTTGTTGACACCGATGACGTGAGCTGTGTGGCTCATGACTCATGGTTCAGAACACACTGCTTTGCCTGGTCCTAGTCTCATTTTTTAGAATTTCCTTTTTGTGTGCAAGACACTATAACAGGGACTCTTCCTAACAAATGCAAACCTTGTAACCTAATTGTTTGTACCCTGATATTAATCTGAAATTTTTTTTAAAAGGATTTCCTCCTCTATATCTGTCTCAATCAAAAATTCCTAGAAAAAAATTCTTCATGACACTTTCCTTCATCCACCTAGGTAGAAGCAAATTCTCCCAATTCTGACTCTCCCAGCCCCTGTGGAGCACTTAGATTATAATCATACAAATTTTCTCTCTTCAAGAATGAAGTCCAAGTCTTTGGATATAACGCACTTAAAATGTTTGTCAGTGTCTGATGTTACAGGAGCGAAAGCCCAAACGAAACATTCAGAGGACAATAAAATTTGCTGCATTTCACACCATACCAAGAAACCCAGTCTTCAAGATATTGCCTCTGGCTGGGCCGGCATCCCTGATGCTTGTGGCACCCTGTCCCAGCTAAGGGAGCACGGGCTCTGACCTGACATACGGGCTCCCTTATGGTTTACCATCCACTCTGTGCGCAGACGCATCATTTCCCCACTGTGGTCCTCCACAGGTTCGCACTGGCCATGACACTGGCTCTCCACAACACCAAGGAAGGATACTTAGCATACCCCACCCACGTTGACGTGGGGAAATCTAGCCTCAGAAAAGCTGACAAAATTGCCACACAGGTCAAAAGTGGCAGAACCCACATGAAGCCAGGTTTTCTAGGTTTGAATTCCACGCTCTTTCCAGAAGCCAATCTGGGCCTCGTTACATAACCCTGTGCTCATTGCAGGCTCCCTGCTTGCTGCAGTAGAAGGGAACACCCGGGAGCATTGTCCTCTCCACACCTCCTTTATCTGATGTGAGCACCCGCATGCTGCCTGACTCCACAACACAACATGCACAGACGTGGCACACGTGAGTGAGTCTGAAGACTGCTGGGGACCTGGCTTCCTAGTCCACTTTCCCCTTGAGTGGCTGTGTGACGTTTGGCAGAGCATGTGGCTTCCCTGGGCTTTGCCCTCATCTGGAGCCTGAGTGAGCCTTCCAGGCTTTTCCTAAGAACTCCACCACACCATTTGGAGCCATTCAGCTGTTCAGGACTGCAACATACCAGGGAGTTAAGAAAAGGCAAAAATCCAAGACAGGAAACCAAGGTAAGTCCCAGGAAACCAAGAAAAACTCACTTCCCGCTGAGCTCATCTCACATACTTCCCCTGCTCAAGTAGCTTTCTCTTCTTTCCAGAGCCTTAGGTCACTGTGTGACCCAGACTCACTGGAGACATGAGGAGGAGAGATACACTGGGAAACAGAAGAATCTCTCTAAGTGCCTAAAGCCCACAGGCTGTTGGAGCAAGGTTTCTCCCCCGCAGGAGGGGCCAACCCCCTGGCACTGAGTTGGCTCCAATGAGCTTCGAGCACCTGCACCGGAGAGAGCGGGCAGTGCCCTGGCTTCCAGCTCACCTCAGTGCCACAGTCCGTCCTCGTGCAAATCGGGCACTCTGGTCATTTTCTGCAACCGTCTCCACATCTGCTGCTTCCCTGTGGCATCAGCTAATTCACTGTGCAAAGCAGTATTTATATATAGAAAGTTGCAGCCACGCAGGTTAGCATTAAAATAGAGACTTGACGTTGCCGTGGCAACAAAACAAATGATATTCAAAATGAAAAAAGAAGTATTCTGCAATCGAAAAAGCATGTCCACGGCCCTCCAGGCCAACTGGGCCCCTGCCCCCAGAGGGTGGGTGTGGGATGGCCTCCGGAGAAGTGCCTGGTCGTCATGAACAGCCTCCTCCCCAGCTGCAGCCATCACCCCTGCACACGCTCCTTCCTGCCTGGAGCAGACCTGAGGCCAAGACATCAAGGGAGTGAGATGATCCTAACCAGGTATATCAATTAGCAAAAGCTCTGCTCCTTAAGCAACACAGGGAAGCAGCCCGTGGCTCTGGCGTTTTTAGTAAGTAGCTTCTGGAAGCAAAGGTGGCCTTCTGCCACTGCCTAGCAAAGTGTCAAGAAGCCAGCAGTTAGCTGGGTGACATTTGGCAGGCTACTTTATCTCTCTGAGCTTCAACCATAAACTAAGTATAATAGGAGGGGGCTGGGGCCAAAGCGGCCTGTGCTCTCCTACCTCTGTGGTCCTGGGACAGGCATCTTCTCCCAGTTGCCACCTCCTTTTCCTACGTTCCTCTTGGATACTGCTGAAGCCCCAGTGCCTCACAGAAGCTACAGGTTCCTAGAATTACCTGAATGAAAACCACTGACAGGGCTGAGAACCAGCAAGGATGCAAAGCGACTGGAACTCCCATACTTTGCGGGTGACAATGCAAACTGGCACAGCCACTGCAGGGAGCACTGGCAGTTTCCTAGAGCACTAAACATAACACTTACCGTACTACTGAGCAACCCCACATATAGCCTGTGTTTCCAAACCGCAGGTGACCATGTCCCCCAGGGGACATGTGGCAATGTTTAAAGCCATTTACTAGTTGTCACAATGGGAGTGGGAGAGGTTGGGTGGATGTATTAGCTCCCTGTGGCGCTCCTGTTGTTTCAACAGATACACTGGAACAAGGAGGACTGGTGATCTAAGCTGAGGACCAGAGAGGGGCCTTTGGCTGTGTGCAAACCCACCATGGGCTCTGCAAACTTTATCCCTTCTGATTCAGCTGGGCTTCCTTGGCCAGGACCAAAAGCAACTGGGCCAGTCCTCTTCCCTCTCTCCACTCCTTGGAGCGGTTCTTGAATCCAATGCGAACCTCATGGTCGCCCCACTGAACCCTGGAAGAACACAACTTCCTACTTACCCCAGAACAACAACTTCAAAGCCGCTTTGCACGGCTGTTGGCTCTGCAGCCACACGGAGATGACGGATTACAAGGAAGAAATCAGAACCAGATGGATTTCATATTCAGCAAAATAAACTGAATTACAGCATCAGGGTTGGGCCCAAGAATCAGGGGTGGGGGTACTGTGTGTTTGGCCCAGAGCTCGGGCTTGGTGGCCCCCAGCACAGGCCAGACTCTCCTCCCACAACTCCCACAAACAGTGCTGAGGCTCCCAGCCGGCCCCTCCCTGCTGAGGTCTCAGCAAGTGATCTTGCTTTGGTTGACATTTTAGTGTTTTATTGAGTTTTTTATATCCTCTTTTATGGTGCAGTTGAAGACAGTTTGGCTTCTTTTCTAGTTTCATTCAAAGATGCACAAGCACCAACAGGAATCCGCTGTCATTAACGACAGTGTGACAGCTCCAGGAGCCTCTGGGGGACAGCTGGGGCAGCAACTCTGGCACCCACCCCGTCAGGCCACTGCTTCCTTTCTGTCAGTACAAACTAAGCTGGGTGTTCCCACTCCCAGCCTCACCCTCGTCCCAGAACAGAGGGGCTCATCCTCTCCCAGCTTCCAGGGGAACAACACAGTGCTAGATGTGCAGCCCTGTTTTGGAACCAGAGAGGATTGTGTCCTGCCCCTGGGGAGACATCTGCACTATTTGAAGACATTTACGGGGCAAGGGTGTTGCTAAACATCCTACAATGCATAGGACCAGCTGCCCACAGCAAAGAACCATCGGGCCCCAGGTGTCCCTAGTCCAAACGTCCTTACAGACTCACTGACCAGGCTCGGCACCTCCCTGTATCCCACTTGAGTTCATTTCCACAGACAGTCCTAAGGAAACCTTAGGACTTTCAGAGACCACAAACAAGCTCTGACCCACATGAAGGAGGAATGCTTGCCCTGGTAAGAATTTTAAAGTAGATTCTATAACTATAGTACCAGGATATCATTTAATCCTCAAATGATTCTCCTAGTGATATACAGAAAATATAGGTAGGCATTCCCAACACACAGAATGCATCCAGCCTAGACAGAAGCCACACACACACAGTGGACATAGATCATTTAAATTTCTTGATGTAAATAATTTTAAATAACATAGCTAATTCTGCTTTGCTGGTGGTTGCTTTTTGGTCTCAGAAATCCCTGAGCCAGCTAGTCAGGGATGCTCACATCCCATTCTCTTTCTTCCCTTTCTTCTCTCCCCAGTACTGCTGAGCCACCACTAGCTGATGCTAATAATTCCTAATGACCCCGCAGACCTCAGTTCTTTCTTCCCAAATGCCCTCCTGCCCCCCCCAAGACCCATGGGCAACTGGGAGGTCATAGGGTTAAGGCCTGCAGTTGAACCCAGGGAAGGGCAGGGGTCCTCAGGGATCCCGTCCACTCTGTGTAGACATATGGGGACACACGGAAGGGTGGAGCCCTGCCCTGGCAAAGGCAGGCTTTGCCTGCTCTGTGCCCTACTTTCTCGATGGGTTTCTCAGAGTAGATCAAGAAGTGACATCGGAAGGTGACTCTGTAGTGGTTTCACAGGGTTTCCCCTACAGGAGCAGATAGGCAAAGCCTGCAAATGTCACTTCTCTCTGTCATTCTTACAAAGGGAGTCTCTCCTCTTTCAAAGTGATAGGCACAGACATAGTGGCACCTAGTGCTTGCATGCACGCATTCACACATGTGTCCCCATGTCCTACACCCTGGGAGGGCCCCTGTCATCCTGCTCTCTCTGCTGGGCATAGCAAAATATTTATTTTATGTCTCTGGTGTAATGTCCACATTTTCTGCCAAAACCACCATCTCTGCTCCAAAGCAGGGAAGTAACAGCTCCAGCAGAACTCTGGTAAGTCACCTAGGTTCTGTAATTATGCCCATTTTTACAGAGGATAGA
Organism: Otolemur garnettii; assembly: GCF_000181295.1. Lineage (NCBI taxonomy): Eukaryota > Metazoa > Chordata > Mammalia > Primates > Galagidae > Otolemur > Otolemur garnettii. The sequence goes on along the minus strand of NW_003852441.1, from coordinate 9,292,720 downwards.
ACCCAAGTTCAAATAGTTCAGTAGCTCACCCAGAGGTTTGTGTGTACTTCCAACAAGTATAATAGCAGTACCAGCTCAGAACCTCATGGTCCTGGGACTTTGCTGGATTGAGGGTCTTGTCTGAGGCCACCTCAAAAACAAAGCATGGCACCGAGGGCTGAATCCTGCACAGTTGGCTCTGGGATTTATAGCACATCACCTTCGCCCTGCCCTGTTCACCTTGGCAGGGTCCTGACCACCCCCTAGCATGGCTTAACTGCTCATCACCCTCCCTGGCCCAATGCCTCTTTCAGGAGACCCAGGCCCAGGGCTCTCACTTGCAAGGGGCAGTGAAGGGGCAGAGGAAGTGCCTATTTTTTCATCCAGCCACAGAAGTTCCTTTGTTGCCTCAATGCCCCTAGCGAGGCCCTGCCCCCAAAGACCATTGCCACAGAGAGCCCTGCTGCAGCACGAGCACTTGTCCCCACTTCCTCTTTCCATTTCCAGCACAGCCTTCGCCAGATCGAACATTAGTCACGTAAATGCCAACAGAAGTTCAAAGATGTTCTGATAATGTGATTTTCAAATGTAAGGTCCCAGCAGAGGCAGCTGTTACAGCTTCCCAGCTCTACACTCAATCTCCTACATTCTGGGACCTCCCAGATCAACCTCTTCATCCCCTGGGACCCCCAACATGTGGCAGCTGTGAGTCTGGTTTTCACACATGGGAGTCTTGTGCCAGACTTGGGCAGAGGGAGGCAGCTCAACACAAGCTGGCATTTCCAAGCACACCCTGGCGGCTCTCATGGCCTAGAATCCACCTTCCAGAACCACCAGGCCAGAAGCGACTCATAGCATCTCTATATTCTGTGCACCTGCCCACACTCTTGCTTCTGGAGAGAGCACCTTGATTTTCCCTGGGAATGACCTCTCTCCATTTTCAGCCCTCATGCTTGGCCAGTTAGCATACCCCATCTCCTTGAGCACAGTACCAGTTCAAGATAGGTATAGGATCCAAGTCATTAATCTAGAGATGAATCCCTGGAATCTGAGTTTGGAACTAATGGGGAAAGAAGTTATTATCCTGATAGGATGCATGCCTCAAGCTACTGATGGTCATGTTGACAACTCATAGGAAACCTCACTAACAATGGAACCAATGCAGGAGGAAAAGGGCTGGAGAGGAAGAGAAGAAAGCAGGGGGCAAACAGACATGAGACTGCTAACATTGTTTAAGCTACTTGATGGAACGATGCCTGAAGCTGAACTTCCCAGGAATATTTCAGTTTGTATGTTTAGTTCAGTTGGTGCATTTCACCAACCCATAAACTCCTTTTCACTGAAGCCAATTTGAGTGGGATTTCTATAATGTATAATTGAAAGAGTCCTGGCTAATATACCCTTGGCAAGGGTATTATACAGACAGCAACACTCAAAGATTAAAGAATGTAGAGCAGGGAGATTCTAGAGATTCAGCTTCCTTCAGTCTGCATTTGTAGGTAAGCTTTTCTCCCCAAGGTATCTTCATTTCTAAATACCTTCCTTTGACCACTATAACAAATTACCACAAACTTGGTATCTTAAAGCAATAGAAATGTATTCTTTTTTTTTGTGACAGAGTCTCACTTTATCAGCCTTGTTAGAGTGCCATGGTGTCACAGCTCACAGCAACCTTCAACTCCTGGGCTTAGGTGATTCTCCTGCCTCAGCCTCCCAAGTAGCTGGGACTACAGGTGCCCGCCACAATGCCCAGCTATTTTTTTATTGTTGCAGTTTGGCCAGGGCCAGGTTTGAACCCGCCACCCTATCCACTGAGCCACAGGCACTGCCTAGAAATGTATTCTTTCATAGGTGTAGAGGCCAGAAGTCCAAAATCAGCATCACTGAGTGGACATCAGCATCAGGTATTTATAGGGCCACACTCCCATCAAGGGCTCTCCCACTTTCTGGTCGCAGCCAACATTCTTCAGCTTGTGGCTGCATCACTCTAATCTCTGCCTCCTTGGTCACACTCCTCTTACAAGGGCCTCTGTCTTACAAGGATTCTTACGATTGTATTTAGGACTTACCCAGATAACCAAGGATAACCTTCTCATCTCAAGATCACCAACTTAATTATACCTGCAAAGGTCCCTTTCCCAAATAAAATAACATTCCCAGGCTCTGAGGCACAGGGTTTGGACTATCTTTGAGAGCTGTTATCAGCTGCTTCCATCAGGTCATGTCAGACCATTATGTGATATGGATGAGACATGTCATTGCCAACACCTAATTCCTCCTAAGGTCTGCCTGGCTGGGGCTCCACTGAACCACTTGGACTAACAGTACAAATCGCGTGGCACCAAAAGAAGAAATGACTAAGTGTTGGTCATTTCTGCACCAGAAGACGTGCAGGAGCACAGAGTGCCAGGCAGACTGCTCAGGCCTGGGTGTCCTAGAGGGTGGCCTGTCCAGAGACATTTGGGGGAGCTGGCACAGGGGGCTGCCTGCTTGGGATACATGTCACTTGACCCTGGATCCCAGTTTCCCCAATGAGGAGGTTGCTAAGTGGGAGACAGAGTAGGGAGGCTCCATCGGTGCTAGAAATGGGAGACGGGGTTTGAGGGGAGCAGGAGAGGGGGATGATGAACAGCCAAGACCAGCTGACACAGCTTCTTCTTACTTAACTGAGTCTCACCTGCACCTATGGTGGAAGGGGCTCTGGCTGCTCCAGGGTGGTCCATGCCAGAGGCAGCAGAGAGAAGAAAGGGGAACAACCACTTTCTGGGAGGGCCACCTTGAGAGAGTAGCAATCTGCTGACACAGGTGCTCAACATACATGGCCTAAGCGAGGCCATCAGCCCAGGGACAGTGCTCCCAGCCCATCCCATCTCATTGTCACGTTGCATAACACCTAAAGATGGGGAGAGCAGGGGCTGGCCGTGCCTACCAGGGTGCCAGAGTGGACCTGGGTCTAAGCTGGGTGTCTGTCCCTGACACCTCCAGAGAGGACTCTTGCAGCTGGGAGCAAGACGTTCAGCTCTGGCCACAACCTGGAGGCCAGGTGTGGAAGGGCCTTGTCTACACACTACAGCGGGCAGAAACAGCTTCCAGGCACCAGAACCAGACTCCAGGCTCCTGCTGGAGTCTGCAGACCTGGCACAGGTAACCAGGCAGTAACCTAGGTTT
>NW_003852441.1:9280695-9289263 GCF_000181295.1 Otolemur garnettii | reverse complement strand
AAAAAAAAAAAAAAAAAAAAAAAAAGAGGTTAAGTTTTTAAGCAGTTACCTGTTTATGTCTAGGTCTTTCAGGAAAAAACCATATAATTAGTCCATAAAGCCTGCAACGTCACTGTCATTCTACATGACATCGTGGTGACTGTGATCTCCTCAGACTGGCTCTAGGAGCCACTGAACATGGAGTCAGAAAGGAGCACTTCTAGGTCACAGGTCCCCACAGCATAGTGGTGAAAGGATAGACTTGGGAGCCAGACTCCGTGGGTTCAAGTTCATGTTCTGCCAGGGTAAGTTACTTGATCTCTCTGAACAATCTCTGGAATTAGTGATTCCCATGAAAATGAAAATAATAATAATGGCATTTTTATTATTAAAAATACGTCTCACAAGGATTAAAACATTTAAAATTGGCCTGCTCTTACTGACAGTGCTGGCAAGGGGTAGCTCCTTCTCTCTTCATGATTCTGCCATACTTTATAAAATGTTCCGGTTCAAGCCTCCAGCCTATGCCAGCTGAGTCTCCTCTGCCTCCCATTTTATTCCAGCTCTTTCATTTCTCTGAGCTTATACCTCAGTCCTACCTCCCATCCCCTCTGCTGGGGGCAGTCAGCAAGGAAGTCCCATAAGACTAAATACTGCAGAGAACAACCACGCTCTGTACCACCAGCCAGAAACCAGGACTGGCTGAAAACACCTCTCCTGCTGCCCTTGGGCCATGAACAGTTCTTTCAAAACACAGCCCAGGCACTCTGCATACCCTGCCCTGCCCTGGGGTGGGTGTAATCAGAGCCTATAAAGTATCCCCTGGAAGCTTGCAGAGACTCAAGTTAGTAGAAAGAGATTTTGTAACTGAGTCACACTCCTCAGAGGGAAGCTGATATCAACATTCCTCAGTCTTGATGCTAACCACCAAGGTGTGGTCATTGCTACATTAAAAAAAAAAACACAGGATGTGGTGTCTCTGACATTATCAGTACCACACCAGTGGTGTTACCTTGGTCATGTCTGAGGAAATTATTTTGGAGTTGGGCTCTGTCTTTCAGATTCAACAGGAGCCAGAGCTGAGACTTGAGCCACATATAAAAACACCTCTATGCTTCCTCCCAAACCTTTTAAACAGCTCTGTGAGAAGTGTGACATCTTCACACCAGCACCCCAAGGAGAGGTGGGTCTCGGTATTGCTGTTCCCGGAAGCAGCGCCACACTCTGCATGCTGATTCCCTGGGTCTGACTCTAGGAGCCCCTTTGCTGGATGGAACCTGGGGTCTTCTTCCATGACCTGAAGACAGAGACAGGCTATGGGATCCCCCAGACCACCCCCAGGTTTGATAATTCACTAGGAAGACTCACAGGACTCAGTAGATATTTCCTTATTAAAGAGTTTTTAAAAACTTATTAAAAGGACACAAATGCAAGGGAGTGACACAGAGTCTGGAGTGAGGTCCTGAGGATACCAGGTGCAAGTTCCAGGAGTCCTGTCCTTGTGGGGTTCTCTCCTGGTGGAGGCCACAGACTGTGCTTAAAATTCCCCCAGCAACAAGTTGTGACAGTACCTGTAAACTGTTGTCTACCAGGAAAGCTCATTAGACACTCCATGCCCAGGTTTTTTAGGTGCTGGCCACATATCCCCACCCCCCTCCTCCCCTGATGAGCATGCGCCCAAACTTCTCCCAGAAGGAAAGCAGGAGTTCAGCATAAACCATATTGATTATATGGACAGTTTGGAGAAGAACCACCTAACGTTTAGCACAAGTTCGCACACACCGGCCAGGGACACGTAGGCATTCCTCAGGAGAGCATCTCAGGGCTGCTATGCTGAGTCTACCTGCACATTGCCTGTGGCACGTTCATTTGAAGGGATCTTCCAGGCTGTCTGGCCCATCCAGTGGCAGAATCCTGACACCCAATCCAGGACAGGGGGCATGTCTTTAAAACACTTGTGTTGACAGAGAGCTCACAAAGCATCCTGTCCACACTGGCCTGTGTTCACTGTTAGCCCAGGAACACTAGCCTTTGAGGTCAACATTCTGTGTCAACGGACACTTCACATCATCATAACCACCACCGAGTATGACTCTAGGTCAGGCACTGGGCCAAGCATGTAACATGCACAACCTCATTTCATGTCAATGTTAATGTTTTACAGCAGAGTCAGCTATGCCATGGAAACATAAAATGACTAGCTCAAGGTCACACTGCTAATGGGTTTGAAGTCCCGGGGTCCATTTGACTCTACACCAGAGTCCTTAAACCCCCCACACCCAGCATCTCCTGGGAGCCTGTCTTTGACTAACCACTACTATAATTTCCAGCATAATCGCATATTACTTTTTTCTTGTTTACTAATATTTTCAGTTGATTCAGTTCATTTCCTTTAAAAAAAAAAAAAGTGTCAAACAGACAATTTATGTTAGTCCCTGAATGGAAAACTAGTAACATTTGCCAGAAATCTATAGTAACCGTAAAAATAACCATAGCAACAACCAAACAAAGTTGTTTAGTCCTGGCTGGGTGTTGCCACCTGCTCAGGCCTACTCTCACCCAGCAACACCCACAATTTCCCCTCCACATCAACAAGAAGGGAGAGAGGACAGCAAAAGGAATACCTTTCTCCTTCTGTGATTCCTTAGTACTAAAAGTCTCACCCACAGACCATCTAAATTCATCTTGGCATAGCTCCTTGGGAAATACTACCAGGGGTGTCCAACGTTTTTTCTTTTCTGCCATACACTGGAAGGAAAAGAGTTGTCTTGGGCCACACATTAAATACACAAACACTAACAAAAGCTGATGAGCATAAAAAAAGGTCCATGCATAATTTTCCTGATACCTGACACCACACATAAATGTCCTTAAATAGTTGGCACGCTGCCCACTTGTGTGCCCCACGCCTCCCTCCCCAGCCCAGAGGCAGTTCCAGCTCCTTTCTCTCTCATTTGTTCTCATTTGTCCTTCAGCTTCTACAGCAGCTAAGCCCCAGCAATCATCCCAACACAGGCCACCAGCCTAGATCAGCTGCCCCAGCCTCCCAGCTCGACTCCCCGCGCTCCCTTCAGCCCCACTTTCTGCTTCCATAGGCTCTGCTCAGCTCACTGGTCCACTGGCCTGGCCTTGCAGAGAAAAAATGCAAACAGAGGTACTATCCCTCCTGCCCTGTTCCAAACTCCAGAGGCTACGGAGAAAGGGCCAGAAGCAGAAACATACACGGCACAATTTAGGAGGCGGGTGGTGAGGATTGGGGAAGGGCATCCTGAAAAGGCACAAATCAGAAAAGGTCCAGGGACTACACTTTGGATTCCCACTTCCCTATCCCTACCCAACTCCCTGGCATCAAAAACACCTGCTCAGCCTGACCTCAGGTGAACTCTAAGGAGTCACCTGACCAGGGCAGAGAGTCCCACACAGAAGTCATCTGGCAGTGTGTTCTCAGCCAGCTGGACTCCCAAGAACTCCAAGCAGAGAAAGCCAGCAGAGGTGACTGAGAGCTTTGGCCCATGGGACAAACATAACACCTGCATCTACTAAGTCCTGGCTCCACCGTGCCCTGGACCGCGTAATTTCCACCTTTGAGAAATGGGACCAAACAATACATAACACATAGGGTTATTGTGGGATAATGTGACTCACCCAGAGTCTATTCCCAGTCAAGTTTTTTAAGCAGAGCTGGCTCTGAGTCTGGAGACAAGAATAGTAAACTGACTGACAGGAGAGCACAAATGCAGGTACCCATGTGTTGTGGAGAAAGTCTGGATGCTGGGAACCCAGCGCATTCATAGCCAGCCTCCGACCAGAGCCTGCCAACCCAGTCCCCTTGCACTTGCACTTGCAGATCTTTTGAAAAATATTTGACTTAGTTACCAACATAAGAAAACCAGGAAGATTCCCACAAGAAAAAAAAAAATTCCTCTTGTCTCTGTAAAAAATAGAGAAATCCCTACTGAATGCTAGGATGGGATAAAGAGAAATCTCACCACTTTCTCCACCATTCTCTAATGCAGTGGTCAGTAACTGTGACTGCCCGAGAGAGTCACCCAAGAGCTTAGAGATGGCCTGATGCCTGGGAGTGCTCTACCCCATTAAACCAGGATAGTAGGGGGCTGCTTTGCTGTCTCCTTGGCCCCAAGAAAGCACTTCCACCTGTGTCACTCAGCACTGTTACCTGCTCGTCCAGCTGCTCATTCAGCTGAGGTTCAAGAACAAGGAAAGGCCGAGGCACTGAATCACAAACCCAGGATGCAGATCCCTGCTGGTGGCCCTGGCTTTAACTGTAGTCCATTCCATAGCATCTTTGCTGGAGGGAATGGGAACCGATCTAGCACCTCTGTCCCCCTCCCATGGCTATATCAACTCTGCCTACCCTGCTATAGACGAAGCTGCAGAAGTCCAAGAGAACATGCAAACAAGAGCCAAGGAGGCTTCCTCTGGCCCTGGGACAGCCTGAGCAGGATGCAAACTGCAGGCCTTCCTGATGTGGGGAAGCTCTTGTCTTCCATAAAACCCTAGAGTCAAACTATAGTCTTAGAAACCTCAGGTCACATCAGTGACTGACAGAGGCCTTTCTCTGTCCACAACCTTGGACAACCAAGTGCCCCAAACCACTGCAGGGGATATTAAGGTAAGGTGCGGAGGAGATTGGACCACTTGCCAGCTCTGTTTCCCGGACATGACAGGGTGAGACTGGGTAGGTGCCGGTGCCCTTGGTCAGTCTGGCTCCAGGATTGGGACATTAGTAGCTTATCTGCCATTTGAGGCACTTCCCACTCGTTTGTGCCATTTCTCTAAAAACGGGGAACTAGAAGGAAAGAACGTGGGTGTCGTCATTCCCAGGCCCGTGCCATCATTTCAAACATACAGCCAAGGCAGGCGGCACAATGGAAACAGAAGAGGTAGCTCTTCCCACCGGGTATCAGAGTGACGGTAGGTTAAGGAAAGGTGATTTTGATTGCACATATGAAGTGTGGCAGGGCCGGAGAACAGCGACAAGTGACATATGAATCACCAAGACGAGGGCTTCCCAGGATTCAACATGTCCCAACAGGCTGTGTGGCTCAGCCTGAGAAACAGGAAAATGAGGATGAGTGTGATCACTGTGCAGGTAGGTGCCTCAGCAAAACTAATTCCACCCAGGGGCCCTGGGCAGAGCTGGGGATGGCCTGTCTTGTGATGCATAGTTTGAGGTCAAAGGGCATCACTCTCCAGCCAGTGTAGGCTTGACTCTTTCATGTTCAAGGCCTCCCAGGCATCAGGGCATTTCTTTTCTTTTCTTTTTCTTAGAGACAGAATCTCACTCTGTCGCCCTGGGTAGAGTGTTTGGTGTCATAGCTCACAGCAACCTCAAACTCTTGGACTTAAGTGATCCTCTTGTCTCAGCCTCCCAAGTCTGGGACTACAGGTGCCCAACAAAACAACCAGCTTATTTTTTTATTTTTCGTAGAGACAGGATCTCGCTCTTGCTCAGGCTGATCTCAAACTCCAGAGCTCAAGAAAGCCACCTGCCTCAGCCTCCCAGAGTGCTAGGATTACAGGTGTGAGCCACCATACCCAGTCCATCAGGACATTTTTAAGCTTTTGGGTAATTGTCGGATGTCCACAGTTGCTGACCACTGCATTAGAGAATGGTGGAGAAGGTGGTGAGATTTCTCTTCATCCTATCATAGTATTCAGTAGGGCTTTCTGGATTTCTCAACAGACAACCGAAATCCTCATTTTTTTTTCCTGTGAGAACCCTCCTGGTTTTTATATGTTGGCCACTAAGTCAAACAGTTTGCATTTGAGTTCATTCTGCAAGTACAGGACCATTTAGTTGTCCCTGTACCTGGGGAGAACTTGGTGTAGGTAGGACCCTATCCTTTGCCACATAAAGCCTCACTGTACTACAAAACACAGACCAGCAGCACTGAGCACGTTAGAAATGCAGACTCTGGGCCTCTCCCCAGGTGAACTGTGAGCGTGTTACTGTTTGAGACGCACTAATTTAACCCAAATGGGCTATTGCACCAATGCACAAGGGACTCTCTAGGTCAGTGGTTCTCAACCTTCCTAAGGCCGTGACCCTTTAATACAGTTCCTCATGTTGTGGTGACCCCCCAACCATAAAATTATTTTTGTTGCTACTTCATAACTATAATTTTGCTACTATTATGAATTGTAATGTAAATATCTGATATGCAGGATGTATTTTCATTGTTACAAAGGGGTTGTGACCCACAGGTTAAGAACCACTGCTCTGGCTCGGCGCCTGTGGCTCAAGCGGCTAAGGCGCCAGCCACATACACCTAAGGTGGCGGGTTCGAGTCCCCAGCCTGGGCCCGCCAAACAACAATGACAGCTGCAACCAAAAAATGGCCAGGCGTTGCGGCGGGTGCCTGTGGTCCCAGCTGCTTGGGAGGCTGAGCAGGAGACTCGTTTGAGCCCAGGAGTTGGAGGTTGCTGTGAGCGTGATGCCATGGTACTCTACCCAGGGGGATAGCTTGAGGCTCCGTCTAAAAAAAAAAAACAAACCACTGCTCTAGGTCCTAATATTTCCTGAGTGAGTGCGTAACAGCCACACAGACACACAGGGAATTCAGCAGAAGTTTTAGTTGAGACATCTCACAGTGAGTTTATCCCTATTGAATTCCAGGCTGCAGCTATTTCCTCAGTTCTCTAAACTCACTGATCAACCAAGGCAGTCTGAGATTAAAATGTCTGAGTGATGTTTCAGGATTTATTCATTCATCTGTTCCCTTATTTTCTTGTCTGTGCATGATGCTTACCCAGACATTTACTGGGCCCCTACTATATTTGAGGCACTGAGAATTTGCAGGTAAAAGACCCACCCAGTCCCAGGAAGAGTCTGCTTTCTGGCCTGCATGGCAGCTCACACCTGTAATCCCTGCACTCTGGGAGACGGAAGCTGTGGATCTCCTGAGCTCAGGAGTTTGAGACCAGCCTGAGCAAGAAGAGCAGGAATCCTGCCTCTACCAAAAAGAGAAAAACTAGCCAGGAGTGCAGCAAGTGGCTGTAGTCCCAGCTACTGGGGAGGCTGAGGCAACCGGATTGCTTGAGCCCAAGAGTTTGAGGTTGCTGTGAGCTATGAAACCATGGCACTCTATCCAGAGTGACAGAGTGAGACACTGTCTCAGAAAAAGAGAAAGACATTGCTTTCTGGTAAGAGGGAAAGGCGGCAGGCAGGCAGGCAGGCTGTGGTGTGTTGGGTGTGTACAACGATAATGGAAAAAAGTAGGGTGCTGGGAAAGCAGAGGGGATCCAGAAAGGATTCCTGGGAAGGGTGCAGCCTGAAGGTCATCATGTGGCCACGTCGCTCTTTGCCAGGCTCTTCTCTGCCTTTCCTGCCCCCTCTGCCTTGCTTTCTACTAGATTGATTGCATTTTCTTTATTTCTCACTTCCCACAAACCTGGCATTTATAGTCTATTTATACTACTTAGGTGGTTTTACTGACATTTTTAACATGCACACTTGACTTCAAGCAGAAAGCTAATCAATAGCTCTTTTCTCCTTCTGAATAATACAAAACCCTGTGACGCTTTGACCTCCCTCTCCCCTCTCCTATCTTCCCAGTGTCAGTAGCACAAATCAGCTGAAGATGCTTTTTTGCCACAAATCCTGAAACCGCCAGGTTATTTGTTATCTCCTGCCATTGGCGATTTTTCAGAAAAATAAAAATTTCCACACTGACTCAAGAGGAAATAGAAACCCTGAATAGATCTATAACCTTCAAAAAGAATTGATTCAGCGGTCTAAAACCCACCTAAAAAAACTAACTGGTCAATGCAGTTTTTTTTTTTTTTTAAATCGTTAGTGAGAAGAAAATGCACAATCTTCTCCAGAAACAGAGCGGAGAACACTCACCTCCTCTTATAATGCTCTGAGACTGACATCGAAAAAAGAATAATACAAGAAGAAAGGAATTAAAAGCCTATCTGCTAACCTCACTTCCAGAACAGGTATCAAAATTCTAAATAAACACTAGCAAAATCCTGGAATTGCAGAGATAGTCAAACATCGGAAAAACTCATTAAACACACCACATTAAAAGGCTACAGGAAAAAAGTATAGGGTAATCTGGATGCAGGAAGAGCACCTGCCAGAACTCAGTACCCACTTGTGATTAAAACTCATAAACTGGAACTAAAAGGGAATTGTCTTAGTCTGATAAACTGTAACTATCAAACATTAAAATAAACTTCAAACTTAATGGAAAACACTGCATGCTTTTCTGTGAAAGTCAGAAATAAGATGAGGCTGTCCAACCACCACTGTTTCTTTTCAATACTATACTAGACATCCCACAATACAGTAAGGCACCAAAAATAAACAAGAACTATAAAGACTGCAAAGAAAGAAACCGCTGACATCCTCATACAATATAACCACCCACCCCCAATCCAAGAAATTCCACAAACTGTCAAAACTAATGAGAAAGTTCACGACCTACTGAGGAAAAATTAACAGGATTCTACAGTAACTAACTATGGTAAACTAACAACAATCAGGAAATGTATAGCCAGGCTTTCTCAAGTTCACTAACTGTGGTGGCACATACCAGAAGGCTGAGGCAGGAAGCCACC
>NW_003852441.1:9239732-9280068 GCF_000181295.1 Otolemur garnettii | reverse complement strand
GCCTTGGGAGAGAAAGAGTGACAAGAAATAAGGTGAATTATACAGAAGGACCTCAACAAGACCCAGGAAGGCTCACAGGCACAAAGGTAGGTGGAAGAGGAGGCTTAAACAGGAGGTGGGAAGAGAGCTCCCTAGATGCTGCTCTACCCTTGGCAGCCAAGTGACTGCCTTCATCCAGTGGGAGAAACCAGCAGCTTGGTTCTCAAGGACAAGTCCAGGGCTCCTGGACTCAAGGACATTTAGAGGACAGGTGGCAAGTCATACTGAAAAATAGAGCGATGAGACAAATGTTTACATCCTATCCTACAGATTAAGATAGGACCTGCTTCCTTTTTAGGAAGGTACTGGAGGGTGTGCTCCAATAAAACAAAGGAGAAAACCAAGAAAGAGGAAGATGAGAGACCCAAGAAATGACCAAAAAGCAGAAGAGAAGCACAGACATGTAATAGCATGATGGTGAGGAAGCTCTCAACATAACAACTCTCCATCAGACGTGGAGAGCAACAGACCAAACAGTTTATTGCACTGAAATAAAAAAAAAAAACAAACCCAACAGATGACTTCATGGGTTGAGAATATATGAGTAAGTTTTTAAAGGAGTGGTTCTCAACCTCTTAATGCCACGACCCTTTAATACAGCTCCTCATGTTGTGGTGACTCCCAACCATAAAATTATTTTCATTGCTACTTCATAACTGTAATTCTGCTACTGTTATGAATCATAATGTAAATATCTGATATGCAGGATGTATTTAGGCGACCCCTGTGAAAGGATCGTTCGACCCCCAAAGGAGTCACGACACACAGGTTGAGAACAGCTGTTTTAAAGGTCTAGTGAAGAGTCGTGGAACAAGGAACAGAGAAAACCGAGCAAATAAAAAAGAACTGCTTTTGTTTTTGTTCTGCCAAAAAAGCAGAAACCAACAAGTAGCTTGGCTATGATTTACACAAGCATAATACCGTAAACAACCAGACATCATAGTGTCACCACTTTGGGAGACGAGGAAAGGAGAAGTATGGGGGAGGGGAGGTGTAGACTGATGAGAGGACAGCCAACTCTAACCTCCATAATATGAAGTTCAATAGACAATGTGCAGATTGGCAGGTAGGATGACAGACACAACAGTATATTACCTAGAATAACGGGGATAAAACCCCAGTAGGAAATGTGTTGGCCTTTGAAAAGGATTTGGGACTAGAATATGGTTGGAGAATGTGCAATAGAATTTTAAAATTCTATTAGTTTGATGAAAATAAACATCAAATTTAAAAGGAAAAAAATGTAAAGTGTGCCATTTACAATGGCAACAAAACTATAGGTGAGCATTGAGTAATTGGTCATTAAAGAGTACAGGACTTGTACAATTATCAAACTGTACTGAGATACATTAAGAAGATCTATATAAAGGGCAGATAACAACTTGTTTTCAAATGGGAGGCTCAATATTAACCAAGAAGACTTTTCTTCCCAAGTTAATCTCAAAACATAGCACCACTTTCAACAAAATAGCAACAAAGTCGTTGGCGGAACTCAAAGAGTGATTCTAGAATTCACAGAAAACAGTGAAGGGCCAAGCCCATCTGAGATAATTTTGAAAAAGAACAAGGACTTGTTCCATCTGACAGTAAGAGTCCTTATAAAGTTACAATAACTAAAATAGGGAACAGATGAAACAGAAGAAATGGCCCAGAGAAACAGACCACACATTTACAAAAACATACGGCAAAGGTGGCCATCAGATCATTGAGCACAAGATAAAGTTTTTTTAAAATAAATAATAATGAGATGACAGTCAACTCAATCAGAGAAAGAGCACCCATGATCTCCTGCCTGATAGCAAGCAATAAAAGGAAATTACAGATGGGTCAAAAAATACAACTGTCAAACACAAAACTTTAACACTTAGAAAACCAGTTAGACTGTCTATGAGCTTGTGTAAGAAAAGATTTCTTAAATAAGACATAAAAAGCAAAATCCATGACATAATTGATTAATATGTTTGACTAGATGACAATAAAAAACTTGTGCATGACAAAATACATCATTAAAAAATGAAAAGACAGAAGAGTGATTACAAGACAGCATGAGAGAAAAATGAGCAGAGTACATGCACAGGAAACTCACAAGAGAGGAAATCCAAACCCTAAATAAACATGAAAACACTGGCAACCTCACTAGCAAGGAGGAAATGCAAATGAGAGTTAATCCAAGGTGCAGTACTTCACACCCTCAGGTGGCAAAAATAAGAAATCGGATGTGTTGGCAAGGCGAGTGGAAACTCAGATACTCAGTGGGTGGCAGTATGTCTTTGCAAAACCTCTGTGAAAAACACCAAATTTGGCACTATTTTAGCAAAGTCCAGTTGTACATTCTCAGACCCAGTTATTCTCTTCCTAGATATACAAAGGAGCACGCATACAAGTATACAAGGAGTCAGGCACAAAGATAAACACTGCAACGCTGCCTTGGGTCCACCAGCAGGGATAAACGTGGAATATGTGCATGCCAGAACATGCTACAGCAGTTAAAACAAACAAGGTCAACATGAACAAGCCTCAAAATCATAATGTGTGCGGAGAGCAAGCTGGAAAAGGGTAATATAGTGTGGACATTTCATGTAAAATTTCACAACATCACTGAAGAGTATATTTAGGATATAGAGATGTTAATAAAAATTTAAAACATGCTCATGGAAAATACACAGCAACCACACAAAGCAGTGGTGACCTCTGGGGAAAGGAGAATGGGGGAAAGGGAATAGAATTAGAGAAACTCATGGCAGTTTTCATCGCCAAGTAATGGGTTATTTCTGACTGACATTTGGCAAATGTTAATACTTGTCCAACGCAGAAATGGTGATAAGCACATGAAAAATACTCACTATCATCAACTTTCAGGAAAATATGAGATAAAAGCTGCAATGAGAACCTACTTCATACTCACTAGAATGGCTGAAATTAAAAAAAAAAATGTTGGCGAGGAGGCAGAATAATTGGAAGCTCACACATTGCCGTGAGTGATGAGCAAACTGAAGCAATCATTTTGGAAAATCATTTTGCATGTCTTATAAAGTTCACACACACTTACCATATGATCCAGCAATTTCACTCGTAGGTATTTTATGACAGAGAAATGAAAATACAACCGAAAGACTTGTACACAAATGTTCATAGCAAACTTATTCAGAAGAGATAAAAATGGAAACACTCCAAGCACCCGTCACCTGACAAATGGATGAAAAAACTTCAGTAAGTTCAACTAATGGAACTCTGCTCACAATTAGAAGGAGTGAGCACTGGGACACCAGCCTGGATAAATCTTACACAGCTTCACACCGTTGAGTACTTTGGTTTCTCTCTGTTTCAGTTTTCCCCCATTCTCTTGCCCATTCCATGAACCTCGAGTATCTCTGCAATAAATTCCACTTTGCTCATTACATCAGCCAGAATCAATTTCCAGTGTTTACAACCGAGGAACTCTGTATGTCACAACCCCAATCAGCTCAAGGTAGGTGAAACCCACAGCGCAGCTCTGGATTGTAGACAAATGTCCCTGGGTGTGTCAGCCACCCAGCCAACTTCGCAAGATCGTGACTTCCCCACCTCATTCCCCCAGGGCTGCTGGAAGACAAAATGAAAGAGAACCATCCCTTATTGAGTGATGTGCCAAGAGCTTGGGCACATTGTAGTTTAGTCCTTATAATAGCCTGGTAAAGTAGGGATTATCCCAATTTACCTATGAGGGCACTGAAGCTGAGGAAGACATATTTTCCCAAGGTTGCAGAGCTCCTGAGTGACAGAGCCAGACAGAACTCCAGCCAAATCTGTCTAACTTTAAAAGCCTAGCTCTTGTCACCTCATCATACAAGGCGTCATACTGCCTTGCCTCAAGAAAATAATCAGTCAGTGAGATGTCAAATTAGAAATCAGAGTCAAGTGTGGATG
The DNA here is from genome assembly GCF_000181295.1 of Otolemur garnettii. NCBI lineage: Eukaryota > Metazoa > Chordata > Mammalia > Primates > Galagidae > Otolemur > Otolemur garnettii. The sequence continues at coordinate 9,276,123 of NW_003852441.1, read as the reverse complement.
TTGGCTGCACCTGCAGGATAGTGAGGTGGAGAGGTCAGCTGTGTACAGTGTGGGCTGGGGCACCCACCTGGGCAAGAGTGACTGCCCAGGATGGTGGGCAGAAGGCAGAGGTGAGGAGCAGCCACACAGCCTGAGAAACAGCGTGGAAAACATCCCCACTCCAGGGGAGTGCAAGTGAATCCTTTCTACTTTGAAAAGAATAAAATGTTCCTGTCCCCATAGCAACAGAGCATGCTTGCTGCTGCCCATACCTGTGACCGGGTTACTCACGTTTTTTGGCAGTGTGCTATTCCAGTCCAAAGCTGTTAGCTAATCAGCCTAGAATGTGCATGACAGCACTGATCATATCTGGGGAGATAAGCAGGGTCTACAAGTGTCCTCAGAGACTCTGCAGCCGGGAGTGTTTCTCCTTTGTTTTCACACTGCATTCCTGATCCCTGTCATGGTCCCTGTCACCCGAACTATTGTAAGGAAGCTGGGCCTTTTCTGGGCTCTCTCAATAGGTAGAGGGAACAGAACAGAGTTGGAGTTAGAAGCAAAGGTAAGGAAAGGAATTGAAGGTGACATGAAAAGGGAATACAGTGGGCTTACAGAGCTGATAAAACCAACACAAACTACAGGGAGGTACAGAATGCTGACTTTAGACCAAATCCCATTAATAAATCTTGAGGGGGGGGCAGGTGGAAGAAATAATCCTGGCAGACCCTGCTGTGGGTCAGGTATGATCCCAGACTGACTCGGGTTCAGTCACACATTTCTAGAGAGAAGGAAGAGGAGTCTCAGAGGAGGCACCACAGAGCCTCTAGCTAATGTGAACAGTTAGTTGAAGACTCAGGAGAGGGCTGAGGTGGGGGCAGGGAGAGCTGTGTCACCATGGCAAAGTGACTCCAGTGTCCCCTCCAAACAGCAGAGGCCCAGACGCTGCTGCAAGGACCCTGCCAGTCCTACCTTGGAAGCCCCGCGTGCCTCTCCAGCTACTGAGTGACCCTACCAATCTAACAGGGGACTATGATGGGCACTGGCAGGGATTGTTAAAGGCCTGGGCAAACCTACAGTTCCCACTCAGTTTCTTAGGAGTTGGTAAAGCTCTGGTGTGCATGGGGGAAACCCAGAGCAAAAACCCAACAGATAAGGAGAGTCAATGGAAGGAGGACGCCCGGATTTCGGGCATCATAAAAAGTGTTTCTTACACAAGAGTGTGGTGTGTGCTTATCCCAGGGTGCTGACAAGTTTGTAATCTCCTGGGATGCAGGGAGCCAGGTTCTCCAGGCGTCTGTCTTGCCCACAGCACCCAGAAGACATGCTTGATGCTGGAGAAAGTCAGTGAAGGTCCACTGGACAGCTGTTGAATGAAAGAGGGAGGGAAGGGGCAGGAGGAGGAGCAGGAGGAAAGATTTCTGAACAGTTTCCTCAAGTTTACAAGCCTTCATCATCATGCAGGGCTGAGGCAGCAAGCCTCAAAGTCCCAGAACACACCTTGTGCGTTACCACTGAACTCTGCAAAGAAGACCACGAAGGGGTAGAGGTGGGGATATAACATTTCTGACCTTTTTATCACGGAGGAGGGGGAGCAGTGCTGAATTCTAAGGTCCTTCTCAGTTTTAAAAATCTATAGGTCTCTCTAAGGATCCCCTAGGAAGAAAGTAACCGGAAATAAGGAGACTCATCACTCTGTTCTGTGACGTATCTGGGAGGGAGGGACGGTGTAGGCAGGAGGGCCGCTGGAGCCTCCCATGCTGGCTTCAACCAGAGCAGACCCGCTGCTCCTCAAATGTACACTGGGACACTGCACAATTTCAATATGTGAAAAAGAAAAAAAAAGGGCTTTTCCTGCTTTTGAAAACAAATAGATGATTAAAGAAGTGAGTTGGCACAGCTGTCAGGGGTACCAACGAGCTGGGCTGTGGGTGCCCCCAGGAGGAATGGAGGGGGGTTCCAGACCCCAGGCAGCCCAGTTGTCATCCTTATCAGCTCCAACATTCCTGTACTCTGAGCCCCTTGACTGAGGCAGTGAGGGGTCCAGGAAAAGGTGGCCTAAGCCTCCCAATGTGACGTTCTTTGGCCAGTGTCTGACTCTCGTTAAACCCGTGCAGGCCCGGGCAGGAGGGGCGGCTCCAGGAGGCACTAATTGCCCAGCATCTTTTTACAAGGCGCAGCCCTGAGCTCTGAATGGAATCAAGGTAAATCCTCACGTGGCCTAGTGTCTTAACAGGGAAATAAATCACCCCTAATTACACAGGGCAAATTGCCTCCCTGTTGTATTTCTGGAGCGATTGCTTCCCATGCCAGAAGGGAAGGGTGAGCATGCAATGTGGACACAAAACCCAGGGAAGGGAGGTCAAGTTCACAGGTCCTATTTCAGAGCAGGGAAAGGCTGGGAAGAGGGGGCGGGCTCAAAGTGAACCCACAGCTTCTCTGAGACTATCAGGATTAGAAAAGAGAATTAGTGAAGACTTCCCACGCCTTGCCTTCCCTAATCCAGCCACCCAGAGAGCAAACTGAGATACAGAGAAAATAGAAGAAAAGAAAAGTAGATGAGGTTTGGATGAGTTGGGGACCTTTTCAGTCTGATCCTCCAGCACAAGAGATGAGCCCATGCAAATTCTGGCAGCCAGCGCAGAAAGAGAAATGTGGTTGGCCACATGGTCCTTGGCCTCTTTCAGACAAAATAAGCCACCTGCACAGGAGACACACAATCGGTCATTCCTGCCCTAACACTGGAAGGAATGCCTCCGAAGGGCCCACAGAAAGACATACAGTAAAAAGCAAATGCCTTTTTCTTTCAGGCAGAGTCTCAGTCTGTTGGCTAGAGGGCTATGGCATCATCATAGCTCACAGCAACCTCAGACTCCTGGGCTCAAGTGATCTTCCTGCCTCCAGCCCCTCTCCAACAGCTGAGACTAAAGATGTCTGCCACAGTGACCAGCTAATTTTTCTATTTTAGTAGAGACAGAGTCTTGATCTTACTCAGGCTGGTCTTGAGCTGCTGAGCTCAAAGCAATCCACCTGCCTCAGCTTCCCAGAGTGCTAAGATTACAGGTATGAGTCACTCGCCTGGACTTTAAAGACCTATGAAACCATGAGTTTCATAGGGCTGTTTATTTTGGTTTTGAATGAAGTCTTTAAGAAGCCCTCTCTGGGTATCAGTTTCTGGCTGTAGTTCCTACAACCCAGCTGTCAGTGAAGGCCCCACTCATAGGATAAATAAAAATAAGAAACAAACTACCAACTTGAGGAGAAAGATAAAGAGGGGAGGAGGGCTTTGTGTAAATAATTAACTCATCTGTTATACCAGGGACCTGATAGACGGTGGTAAAGTTAATAAGCTGAGAAACAATATACAAGCATTTTATTTTAAATTCTAGTATTTTATTTAAATTCCTAGTGGAGAACTAAGGAAAATAAAACACCCTTTGAAGTGTGGCTATGAAGGGGAGGGGCAGGAGGGCCAGGGACATTAGTGTGTTGTTTTGTATTCTAAGCCCTTTAGTACCATTTGATCTTTGGTTTTAACCATGGGCATGTTATCACTTTGCTTAAAACAAAAACAAAGGCTTTCAAATTTACAGCACAGAAATGAAGAAAGAACACACACCAGAATGCCATGCAAATGAGAGTATGTTTTTACAGGGATAACCTTGAGTTTGCTCTGATTTATACGCAACAGTAAATCTCTTGCAAACTTCAGAATTATTAAGAGCAGATCTCTACAACACACCTCACAGCCAGCAGAGATACGGGCACATGACACCATCACAACTGAGAACCTCCCATCTATGCAGTCCCTTAAAATCCCACATGAGGGCCAAGAGGCAGCTTTCCCATACTTGAATCTTCTAGAAAACCCCCAAACAAGCTAACTTCATGGAAATTCAGTGTGCCTGAGAATCTGGGTGCACTGTCAAACTCAATCATGCTAGTCCTCTCTGCAACTGACTCTTGCCTTTAAGGCCTAGTGAGGGTGAAAACTCAAAGCTATACCATGACAGAATCACCCACTTTCCCCAGATGCCAAGAAATGACATCTTCATCTATGATAGCAATTTATCCTATGGCATGAAATCACTGAAGCCAGTTAGTGTCCTCAATTTTTAGACAAGGATCTGGAATGCCCAGATTTGAAGTGACCCCCCAAGTCTCAAAACTATGCTGTGGCAACCTCAAGACTCAACCCCCACAATTCCAATCCGGCATCCTTTCTGCCACACCAGCCTGTATTCTAGAACACAAGTTGAAAGGCGACTTGAAAGAGGGACTCCACATGTGGACCAAGCCAAGTCAAACAAGGTCTCTTGCCATGCAAGGTCTCTTGCGTGGGACTTCTCAGAGGTGATGCTGGAGCACTCCCTGAGCTCAAGCCCTCCCTCCACCTTCCTTCACCACCTCTGATGGCCACACCTGGCCAGCCCTCTTTTTTCCTTGGAGCAGCAAGAGCCTAGCTGTTCTCCCTGATTTTATTGCCACTGCCAGCTCCCATCCATTCACTACCCAGGAGTCAGAGTGAGCCTTCCAAAAAGATCCATCAAAAATCTACGGCAACACTCAAACCCAAAGACACAGAAAACAAAGGGGTGGTCTCAGGGGCTAGGAGGTTGGGGAATGACTGCCTAACAGGGAAGGGGTCTTCTTTAGGGGGTGATGAAAAGGCTTTGGAACTAGACAGAGGTAACGGTGGCATGACACAGGGAGCATAACTAAACGCCAATGAGTTGCAAACTTTACGTAGTTAATTTTATGGTATGCATATTTTTATCTTAATAAAAACTCCATCATGGCAAAGCCCAACTCAAGCCTCTCCAATGAACACCACCTTCCTCAGAGTTAAAATCTCATGTCTACAGTGGCCTGAAAGCTCTCCCACCCCCACCTCCACCAATTCCAGACACAGTGGCCTCCTCCTCCTCCTCAAGCAGACTGAGAACCTATCTGCTTCATTGTCCCTGCATTAGTACCCTGCCCCACCCCCAAACACTGTCTTTTCACATGTCTACAAGGATGCTGCCTCATTTCATTCAGGTCTCTCGTCATTTGTTACCAACTAAGACCCTCCCTGTTGAACCCGCCTAAAATAGCACCTCCTGCCACCCTCCGCTCTGTGAAAGGAAAATAATGTACCACTTGCCTAATATTCCATCCTAGAGTTACTTGGTTTTCAGTAGTCTGCTTCTCCAGTATAATCTCAACAGTGAGGGCAGGAGCTTTGTCAAAAAGGCCCAGAACCTGAAATACAGCCTGAAAACACACTAGGTAATCAATAAAAATGTCTTGAATGAATGAATGTCCCTGGAAATGTACATTTGTTCGAGGGTCAAAGTTATTTGTCCAAGGATCACTTCCCCCCCGCAAAGGGGCTTCCTGACAGGCAGATTGCCTTTGACAAATGCTCACGGTATTAGTTTTTCATGTCTACTGTAAGAAATAGCCATGAACCTGGTGGCTTAAGACAACCATATTTTTTTTTTCCTTACAATTTTGAGGCCAGAAGTCCAAATTCAGTTTCACTAAGTCAAAATCAAGGTGTCAGCAGGGCCATGTTCCCTTGGCAGCTCTCGGGGAAAATCATTCCTTGCCTTTTCAGATTCTCTGGTGGCTGCCAACATTTCATGGCTTGTGGTTGCATCACTCTAACCTGTCCCCATCATCACATTGGGTTCTCTTCTGTGTGTGTGTGAAATCTCCCTTGGCCTCTCTTATAAAGACAGTTGTGGTTGCAATTAGGATCCACCCAGATAATCCAGGATCATCTCCTAGTCTCAAAATATATTTTTCTATGCAAGGAAACACTTGTGGGGATTAGGACCCGAATATTCTTGGTGGCCATTCTTTAGTCTCCCCTACTAGCTAAATGTGCCATTGCTGGTGTCTGGGCTGTGGGGAAGGAAGGGTTCAGGAGACAGTGCTCTTGTCCTAACCCTACCTGACCCTGGGCAAGGCCACGCCCCCCCAAAACACCCATTATCTCTCCTTTATAAGGAAGCTGTCACTTTTAAGATTCCATTCTTATCTAATGTTCTGAGTCTTTGTATGATGCTTTTAAAAAGGTTGAAGGACTTCCCCAGGGCTTAAAGAAGAATCAAAGTCAGGAGCTTCAATGGAGAGAGGTGCTTTCCTCCCCCCACCTGCAATCCTAGAAGTGGTTGCCATGGGAGAAAAAAATCAAAAGGTAAAAAAGCAAACACCCATAATCCCACTGTTAGTATTTCATTGATTTTCTTCTTAAACAATATAGATAACGTTAAGCTGGATCAATTGATATCCCATTTTTCGCTATTATATATCTTACCATGTTATTAAAACCTCTTCATTTTAATCCTATACTGTTTTTTAGCCACTCCCCTGAATAGATGTAGATCAGTGCTCTCTTAGAGAAAGGTGCATCAAGGTCCCTTCCTGGCACACAAAGCAAAGAAGCAGGAACATCCTTAACCTGTGGCCTAAGAGATCCTTATCCCTAGCAAATGTGGGATAACTCTTTGCTGTCCATCCTTCTTTCAAGGCATATACAGTATGTACATATAACCAATAAAGCCTAGGGTCTGACCTAACGCAATGACCCAAATATCACCAGTTTGCAGTCCAGTGACATGCAGCAAGCCCCGGCAGGCAGCTCAGCAGCAGTGCCCTGCATGTACCCACTTACTTAGCAGAAAGAACAACACCTGGCATCTCCCTGCATGCACCGCTGGGTCATTCCTGAAGGACACAGGCACAGCTGCCAGATGTCAGGAACCTCGAGTTCATACCATCAACACAAGAGTTGAAAGAGTGTAGGTCTTGCAGGTGTAAAAGCCAGAGCTCAAGGTCCCCTGCATGGTCTCCCAGCCCTTGAGGAAGCCAAAGGAGCCCTGTAGGTCTCTAAATTAGTGGTGATAAAAATCTGCCTTGCTGGGTCTTACCAGAATTTGATAATGTAGCAAGATGAAAGACTCTGTAAGTGCCATTCAGGCAGAGTGAGAAATGGTTTTCCATCACATCTTTTAATGACCTTCTCACTGCCTTACTCTTTCATTTCTGCTTCTGTCAACTGCAATATGACTTCCACCCCTCACCACTCAACCGATCCTATCCTATCCTCCAAGCTTACCTGGTCGCCACATACAACCTTCCCAAGCTGTGACTCACAGCAGGGGCTCTGCTCTGGGGCCAGACTGCTGGTTCAAGTCTCAGGTGTACTTTCTGACTCTATGGCTTTGGGCAAACTATTTAATATTCCTGTGTCTCTGTTTCCTCTCCACTGACAGTAATGACAGTACATTTCTTAAAGGACTTCTGTAAAGGCAGAATGTCCCAACACATTCCTAAGGTCTAAGGAACTTAGAATTACACTTGGCACATAGGAAGCTGTTTATACATATTAGTATTTCCTGTTGTTTATTTCCCAAACTGCTATTAATATAATATACATCCCAAAATTGCATAAAATATCAATGTGCCTGTGGCTCAAAGGAGTAGGCTGCCGGCTCCATATGCCAGAGGTAGCAGGTTCAAACCCAGCCCTGGCCAAAAACTGCAAAAAAAAAAAAAAAATCAGTGTGCATCATAATGAATAATTATAAAGTAAACTCCATGAAGCTTCCTCCTGGTTCCTTTTTTGTCTGGCTCTTCTTTATTTATATCCTACTTTTCTAGATATCATTTCCCTGTTTTTCCTAATAGTTTTATCACTGACATATATATCCCCAAACAGAGAACTCTAATTTTACAGTTTTCTTCCCTTTAAACCCCTATGTTATGATGAAATTTTACATGTTTTTAAAACTACATTCATTCAACCCTACTGGAGTTTCGAGTTTTGCTTCTTTCATTAAACCTTCTGTTTTTAAGACTGATCTATGTGGTTGCATATATCTCAAATTCCTTTGTGGTTTCCTTATTTTTTCCTCTTTCCTGAATGGTATCCCATCATTTGAGCAGAGTACAATTTATTTCTCCATTATGCTGCTGAGGGATGACCGGGGTGCCTCCATTTTGTTGCTGTTCTGAACTATGCTGCTGTGAAGATTATTCTCAGTCAAGTTTATAGGAGTAGAATTTATAGATAATAAAATTCATCCCTTGAACATCCAGTTCAATGACACTGACAAGGGTATATCATCATGTACCAGGACTCTCAGCGATTCTTGACACCTCTGACCTTGTGCTCCCTCTCGTATACACAACACAAACCTCTGCCCATCCCTTCCTCTTCTCTGATGGATGAGGTTCTGCGAAGTCCCTTCCTACTTTCCCTCCTGCTCGTCCTTGGTCCTCATCCTGGCTCTGTCCCTTACAGGCATGTTCCCCGAGGCTCCTTATCTAGCCTGCTTTCTCCCCTATGGCACCTCTGGCCAGCTTCCTCCTCTGGTCCCTTGGCAGCATCCCCACATGTCACACCCAAGTTTGCACCAGGGACCTGACTTGTCTGATAATCCACATTCAATCTGAGAATCACAGACCACTGACAGCTCAAATTCAGTATGTCCCAAACCAAATTCTATTTGCCCCAACTGTTCCTTATATGATACGCCCTAAGAGTTCAACCCAAAATTAAATCTTTGACTTTTCTATGTACCAAATTCCAACAGTCAACCACTTCCAGGGTCATATCTATTCAACTGCCAAAACCTCTCCAGGTTTTCTCTTTCCCCACTAGCGTCCCCAGTCCTCCAAATACCTCTCCTTGTCTCTTTGCCAGGAGAGTCTTCCCTGCTTAAAATAACATTTGAAGGGCCCAACATGGCATGCAAAATACCAAGTCCTTCAGGGATTTTCCACATTGTGGTGAACCAACAAGCAATCTGTTGATTTTGCCTACCTACCCACTCAAGACCCCTTCTTCCTGAACAGCTCCCAATTTTTCCTGGGGGAGCAACACCTCTCCATTCCCAGGCATAGACAACACTACCTACCCCCTCAGACCCAACCAGTGAGCACATTCTGTCCCCTGGTCACAGTGCCTGGTTCCCAAAGGCCACTCAATTCCATGGGACTTATCTAATCTCAGGAAAAAAATGCAGCTCTCTTTTTTCGATGGCCTCACAGCAGGGAGGACAGCCTTAAACTTTCTGGAGTTGTCAGAGTCTTCAATATGCAGCCCAAAGGACACCCAACACCTGTGGACCCTATAGTGGAGTCCAAAACATTCTCTTCTTTGCTTAAGCAGTAGTGACCTGGGGATTCTAACGCTGCAGTAGAAGGGGGCCCATCAGAGGCTGCATTTCCTTCCTTCCTCATCATTTCCTCCCACCCCCATCCTACTTTACCCTACTTCAGCCACACCAGACATTTCCTAAATCAAAAACAAAACAATTACCCATAAAAACTAATCAAGCAGGTTGCCTTAATTCCCAAGCATGCCTTTGATGCCTCTGTGCCTTTGTCCTTGCTAATTCTAGGCCTGGGTACCTCCCTTCTCTGGCCTCTGGGAATCCTCCCCCCCCCCCCGGGAGGCCTCCTCCCTGAGCCCCCACAACATTCTGAAAACTTTACTACAGTTACGTGCTTTCAACTGGCCTCCCCCAGCAGAGCTGCAAGCCAGGATGGCAGAGGTCAGGGCACAGTCACTCTCGCATCTGCATCTTACCCAGCCAGTGACTTCACAAATACTTTCTTAAAGGAATGGGTGGGAGGTGGCAGAGCATAAGAGAGACCCTTCTATCTGGGGCTGCTCAGAGCTCTGCCTGGTGTAGGCCTTACACATGGCCATGTTCCCAGGAATGAGGAGAGGACCTGGGGTGCACAGCTCACCTCCAAATAGCAAAGCAGCTAGAACATGCCAGGTTCCTATATCAGGTGAAGCTTGTGGGGCAGTGGCTTTGTGGGACATAGTGCATGTGTGAACCTGTGGCTTCCTCCAGCTCCATGTGCACCCTTCCATGATGCTGTGTTTTCATGTTTTTATAAACCCCATGATGTCAGAGCTGTAAAAAGCCATTCGGCTCCGTGGCTTTTTTTTTTTTCTTATAATCTATAGGCAGACACACACTCGGCAATCTCTGCCCTCACTCTAGCTCAGGGATGTGGGGTATATGTTGGGGCTTATTTCCTTTTGCCCAAGAGACCCTGGGGTGCCCCCAAGTCCTATGTGGGGATGCCCCCATCTGCCTTTTGCCACCCCTCCCTTCTCCCCTGAACCCTCCAGCAGCCAGAGCAGGTGGAAGGAAGACTCAGCTGGGGGGACAGGAAGATGATCGAAGTATAAGTAGGGGCAGCTACCTAGACTACCCCCAGGGCTAGCCCAGCCAAGGAAGGCAGGAGAGGGCTCCTCAACTGATGCCAAAAGGTGCTTCTAACGACAACTCTCTCCACTCAGCCCTGTGCAGGCGGGGCTGCCCTTGGCCCTCTTCATGCTGCCCTGTAGTGATTCCTTTTGCCCAAATATTGACTCTGAATTCATGGCACAGAATGAATGTAACAGGAAGAACTGGGTGATGGGGGTAGTGCAGGCTCCAAGCAGGAAAAAAGGCTTTGCTTCCCAAGGTGGGCCAGGCCTTGCTGCCCCCAGTAGCCACAATGGCAGAAAAAGAATATACAGTGGGCTTATATCTTACAGTAGATATAAAAGGAGGCAGAGGGCTGGCTCAGGGCTGTGGGAGCTGCACATGTCTCCCAGCCAGGCATGCCCTTCCTTCTGAGCACAGCTAATCAAATAGAATAGCTGATGGGCAGAGCTGTGGCCTTGGAGGTAGATAGCGACATGATGCTCACCACCCCATTAACTAGTGCCAGGACCTCTCCCAGTCCAGCTTCCTCCTCCATGTGAACTAGGCCTGGTGGCTTGGATGATGTATTTCAGAGGCCATGCCCAGCAATGCACCTGTGAATTATTACAAAACACCCATCTACCCCCTCCCACTATCACACTCGTGTTTGGCAGCCAACTGTGCTGGCTTCCTCAAATCCCTAGAAAGCTCAGGATGCATTTCTAGGAGCCCCCTGCTAGGTTTCCAAACACTGAAGTAGGCAGATGTGCCTGCTGCGGGGTGCTGCCTGAGATGGCAGGGACTTTCTGGCCAATGAAAAGTTTACACATGGTCAGGGTGTTAAGTGATCTGCTAGAGGCATCTTTCCACTGCTTTGGGGTGATGCGGGGACTGCACCCTGCACTGAGGGTACAGAAAGTGAGGAATGAATTATGTTTCTTAACTTCTCCTCCAACGGAGACACCCAATACAATAGATGGAGACACTCAGTACAATAGGACAATAGGAATAGGACCCAACCCAGGTGAGGCATAGCCAGTTACAACGTTGCAAATGTGTCTATACACACACCATGCTTCATTTTGGAAATGAAGTTGAATCCCTGTGACTTTTGCAAGGTTAGTCACCCCAGGTGCACCACCTAAGGGTGCCTATTCTTAGGCCCAGTCTTCCTTCACAAAGCTCAACTCTCATCAACCTGACATACCCCAAACTTAACAGCAAGATTAGCCAACATCCTTCCAAATTCTCTGAAACCTGTGTCGGCCTCCATTTCCCACCTAAAGGCATATGATGCAGACAGCGAAGATTGCTCTTCTTCCCTCCTCCTGGGTCTGAAGAGCTTCTCAGGCCAGCTCCTGAGCACTTATGCAGGAGACCAGGAATGCCGGGAGAGATAACAATAGAGGAGGCTGAGCTCCACCTAGTCCCCTCCTTGAGTTATAAAGGCTCAGAGGGAAGAAATGGAAACTTATGGTGCTAAGAACTTTTAGCAGGGTGGTTCAGGTTTAACAGATAGTTGAAAGAAACAATATAGGGTTCCTTGCCCCTCTGTTTGTGATTAGTTTTATTAATATTTGTAGTCCAACTTGCACACTTATGTCCTATTTAGCACAAATGATCAAAAGCTTGTAGCCAGTTCCTAAAAAAAAAAAAAAAACACCAAGTGATCTGTATCTGCCGTCTTGATTTCCTCACCCTCTTCCTCCCTTGGTGAGAGGCATGTGGACTCTCCCACACAAACTCAGAACTCCCCTTCCTGGGGGCCTTTTCTCTGCCCTCGTTCCTACTGGTCTCCTTACAGCTTTTGCCTTCACACTGGGAGACGCTCCATCTTCCTCCCTGAGGTCAACCGTCGCGCTGCCTTTTTTGTCCAGGAGCTAGCACAAACGTGCAAACTTCCAGGATTCCGTCACTTCCATACTGTGCCACTTACCACTGTGCGGAGACACCTGTTCTCCTCCCTCTGGTATCAGCCCATTTAGATTTTCCTCTGGGCACCACCCTTGCTCCGTTCTCAGCCCATGTGGCGAAGATGGCACTGACCCCATCTCCCAATTGTGCCATTTCAGGCTCCACCTGACAGCTGTCCAGTGCTGGTCCTGTCCTCTTTTTTTTTTTTTTTTTAATTATGGAGTGTTTTTAGACTCTTTCTGAGAAGGATGCTGAGCTGGAAAATGAAACCAATACAGAGCAAAGGAAAGCCTAGAGATGGAGGCTTCGGACCATACTGCCTTTACCTCTTCTATTGGTTATTTACTGGGTGAAACAAATCAGCCCAAAACTTAGTGGCTTAAGATAACAATCATTCATCATCTCAGTTTCTGGGGACCAAGTATCTGGCATGGCTTTCCCAGACCCTGAACCTGGGTCTGCTCCAAGGCTGCAAGTAAGACACGAATGAGGGCTGTAGTCATCTCTGGCATGGGTGGAGAAGAATCTGGCTCAAGCCCATCCAGGCAGCTGTTCGAAGACCTTGCTGGCCATCAAGGCCAAGACCACTCACAGGTGTAGCTCGCTCAACCAGCCAGGAAGAGGGAGAGAGAATTAACAGGGCACATGCCACAGCGTGACATCCATCGCTTCTGTAGTCAGGAGCAAGTCACTAAGTCCCACTCACACTCAAAGGGAAAGAATTACACAGGGAGTGAACACCAGGAAGCAGGGGTCACTGAGGTCACCTCAGAGGCCACCTCACACATCTCTAGAAGGGTCAAGTCGATAGCTGTGCACCTGTGGGCTTTTCTCTTATGGCGGCCAATAAATCCCTTTGCACCCCCCCCCACACACACACACACATTTTGTTGCCATGGTTTGCCTCGGGCTGCTGCTACTTAAAACAAGGAATCTGTAGACTTTTCTACAATTCCTCCTCGTTGGAGTCATCGCTGACCCTTCTAGACACACCCTTTCATTTATTGGAGAGAAGCTTTGGTCTCTGACTTCTATCACTTCTCTGGCCATGAGTTTCAGCAAGTGGATAACAGAATCCACTGCCTAAGTCAAGTTCTCCGTTTTCCAACCTCCTTATTCTTTTTTACTCAGATTCCTAACTGGGCTGCATAGTGCCTTGGGCTCTGCCCTTTGATTGCCTTTGCTGAAGTTTTCCAAGGAGCCTGGGACCAGAAGGGGCCAGCAGAGCCACCTGAGGAACTCCCTCCCCAGGCCTGCATCTCCCCTCTCCACAGGGACCTCCCAGAAAAGCTAGACCAAATGTCCCAAGCTGCTCTAGATGGGGTACCTGGGTCATCCCAGGACCCGTGAAGGTTCCAGAAGGGCAGCCCGATGAAAGGGCATTTCTTTGGTGGGACTACATAAGACTGATCAGCCAGAATGACCATGGCATGCTGATTTTGGGTGACTCAAATTGTTTATCTAGATAGGGGCCCACACAACCTAGGGGCAGCCCTGCCGCCACTCTACCTCTACCACGATCCCCTTGACCTGGTATTTTAAATCAGAAGCTTTAAATTCATCAGATTTGATGAATATCAGAACCAACAGAAGAGTTTTGAAAAAGTAGGGTACCTGGGCCTCACTCCACACCAATTAACTCACTATCTCAATCAACATAAAAATGCCCAGGTCTTATTTTTGTTTTGTTTTGTTTTTGTTGTCTGAGGGGTTTTGTTTTGTTTTGTTTTGTTCTAAGTTCTCTAGATAGTTCCAACACTGAAAAGACTTGGTTTAAGTGGACGGCACTTAATCTCTGTTGAAATAAGCATTCAACTCTTGCTATTCCGCCCTAAATGTAAATTCAGTGGGCATATAATTGGGCATATACTGGACATTGTATTGGGAAATCGTATGTCTTCCCAAACTTCCTTATGTGGGAGTGCTGTGGAGTCCTGCTTCTCAAAGAGGGATCCAGTCACCAGCAGCATCACCGGAGCTTGTTAGAAACACAGCATCTGGCTAGACGCAATGGCTCATATCTGTAATCCTAGCGCTGAGGCTGGTTGATCACTTGAGCTCAGGAGTTTGAGACCAACCTGAGCAAGCGTGAGACCCTGTCTCCAAAATGTAGCTGAGGCAAGAGGATCACTTGAGCTCAAAGAGTTTGAGGTTGCTGTGAGGTATGGCTCCAGAGTATTCTACTGAGGATGACAAAGTAAGACTCTGTCTCAAAAAAAAAAAAAAAAAAAATCCCAAAAAACAAAACAAAAATGTAGTACCTGCACTTTACCAAAGCCCCAGGAGATGGGTTTGCATGTTCAAGTTTGAGAAGCACACTCCAAGCCATCCAACAACCCATCACAGTTGCCTAGCAGATTTGTTATCCACTTTCCAAGGTAATTATTTCATTTCTCAGAAGATGGCCTTGCCTCACACTTCACTTGGAAAGACAAGAGCAACCCAACAGGAACTGCTCATCATTGGGCTGCCCAAATCCCATCCCACCCACGGCAGTGCCCACCTCTCCGCCTTTCCTCCCTCTATCTCCTGATGACTCTAATTTCATATCTCTAGGCCTTTTCCCAGCTCTTGGACCTATAGCCACAGGCTCAGGAAGTGTCTAACAAGTCTAACAAAGAACTCATACTCCCATTTCCAAAAACAAAACTAAAATTGCTCTCTTTACCCCATTTTAATGAATGGTACCACCCTCCAACTTCTTCCTTGCTCCCCACATCTAGGGTTCACCTTCCACATCCAATCCTACTCATCTCCCATCAGTTCTATCTCTAAAACTCACCCTGATCCATCCACATTTCTCCTTCTCCACTGCTCCCCTGCTGTTCCCAAGGCACCATCACCACTTCCCATGCTATTACAATGATCTCTTTGTTTTGCTTTTCATAAAATGCAAACCATTGGCTTGGCGCCTGTGGCTCAAGTGGCTAAGGCTCCAGCCACATACACCTAAGGTGGCGGGTTCGAATCCAGCCTGGCCTACCAAACAACAATGACGGGTGCAACCAAAAAATAGCCAGGCATTGTGGTGGGCGCCTGTGGTCCCAGCTACTTGGGAGGCAGAAGCAGGAGACTCACTTGAGCCCAGGTGTTGGAGGTTGCTGTGAGCTGAGATGCCATGGCACTCTACCCAGGGGGACAGCTTGAGGCTCCTGTCCCAAAAAAAAAAAAAATGCAAACCATTTACCCCGATTCATAAAGCAACTGAGTCTGCCTCTGTCCACTGCATCTTACGCTGCTTTTGCTCCCCCTCTCCAGCTACAATGACCTTCTAGCTCTGTGCTGTCCAATGCAGGAGACACTGGACACATGCAGCTATTTGAAATTAAAATTAAATCAATTCAAACTCAAATCAAATGTAAAATTCAGTTCCCCAGTTTTTACTGGCCACAGTGCAAATGCACCGTTGTCCCATGTGGCTAGTGGCTATTGTGTTAGAGGGTGCAGATAGAGAACATCCCGACACTGCAGAAAGTTCTATCAGATACTGCTGCTCTAGCTGTTCTGAGATAAGCAAGTTTGAGCCTGTCTTGCACTTTGGTACTTGTTGTTCCCTCTGCCTGGAGTGCTGCCCCCCACATCCCCCACCCCCGCGGCCAGCTCCTTGTCATCCAGATCCTCAGAGGGGCCTACCCAAAACACCCATCCTAAAGAGCAACCCAACTCCTCCCAATCACATGAGCCTGTGTAATTCTCCAGGGCATCCAGCACTAGCCCACGCCTTTCTTGTTTATTTGTGTTGTCTGCTTATTGCCCAATTCTACCCACTGTCCCTCCCCATAGTACACTTAGGAGATTTGTCAGTCTTACTCAGCACTGTGTTCCAGCTCCTTGCCCCGTACCTGTGGGAGAGGACTGCTCGGTACACTCTGCTCAGTAAGTATTAGCTGTCAGACCACATCCTGTTCTTGAATCTCTCAACCATCCCCTTTCCCCTATTTTTCCCTGCCACTACTCTGTTCAGCCTTCATCCACTCCACCCTGCAAACACTAACAGGTTATTTCTGTTAATATTGTCAAATCAAGTCTCTGTCCATATGCCTTCTGGTCCCAAATGGCCTCCATGTGGTCCCCAAATGTGCCATGCTTATTCCTACCTCGATATTGCTGAAAAGGTCTTTTCTCTGCTTGGAGCACTTGCCCTGCATCTCAAGGGAAGCTACACCTTCTCCTGCCTTCCAGGTGTGGCTCCGGTGGCAGCTCCTTTGCCTACACTGGCCCCTCCTCTGACCTTCTTCTGCACTTCCTGTCTGCTCCTGGCTTTGCCACTTACTCAAGAAGTCCCACCACCTGTGTATACGCAGGTACACAGACGATCCCTGAGAGCAGCAGTTCTCAAACTTTGCTAAGGATCAGAAATACCAGGAGAGCAAATAAAGCCAACACACAGATTGGCTTTATTAGAAGAGAATACAGTCTGGGCCTTTGTACCCTTTCCACATTTCTTAGATGATTCTAATACCCACCAAATTTGAGATCCATGGCTTTAGAATGTTAAACCTTCAACATGAGTGGCTCAAGTTCTGCCCATTTCCACCAACTCAGAACACTCAGGAAATGACTGACTTGGCTAATAACCTTCTCTTGTGTAAACCTGCTCTTCTTCTAGGAAGTAAAAGGTAGTCCCTGTGGTAGATTGAAAAATGCACCCCCACTCCCCAACATTTCTACATCTTAATAACTGGAAGCTGCTAATGTTACCTTATGTGGCAAAAGGGACTTGAAGAGTGTGCCTGAGCTAAGAACTGTGAGGTGGAAGTTATCCTGGATTATTTGCGTAGGCTCTAAATGCAGTTTCAAGGGTCTTCTGAAGAGGAAGATAAGATCGAAGAAGAAGAAGCCACTATGGCAATGGAAATGGGGAGAAAGGGGAATGATCCTGATGTGGAGCCAAGAGACAGGGAAGAAGTCTCTGGAAGGCGCAAAAAGACAGGAAAGTTTTCTCTCCAAAACCTCCAGCAGGAGCCAGCCCTGCAGATACTTGGATTTTTAGCCTCATAAAACTCATTTCAGACACAGACCCTTAGAACTATGTGTGAATAAATGTGTTGTTTAAAGCCACTGAGTTTGTGGCATTTGTTACAGTAGCATCAGGACACACAAATCCACCTCCCCTTACATAAGGCCAAGATCTGTATGCCCAAGCACGATTTTATACTGAACTCACATATAGGTTAAGGATTCCTTATCTAAACTGCTTGGGACCAGAGGTGTTTTGGATTTTGAATTTTGGAATATTAGCATTATATACACTGGTTAGACCCTAAATCTGAATGTCTTAAGTCCAAACGCTCCAATGAGCATTTCCTTTGAATGTCATATGGGTGCTGCAAAAGTTTCAGATTTTGGAGGATTTTTGGATTTCAGATTTGGGATGCTCCAGTACTATATAGTAACCCAAACAGTATGGTGTTTAGTATAAAAACAAACACATATACGAATAAAACAGAGAATTCATAAGTAAATCCATATATTTACAGCCAATTGATTTTTGACAAAGGTGCCAAGAAATATAATTTGTGGCAAGGACACTGTCTTTGGTAAATGGTGCTGGGGAAATTGGATATCCACATATGGAAGAATGAGACTAGACCCCTACCTCTCACCATATACAAAAATCAACTCAAGATGGATTAAAGACGTAAACATAAGACATGATACTGTAAAACTACTAGAAGAAAACTTTATGACTCTGGGGCAGGGGCAAAGATTTTATGACTAAGTCCTCAAAAGCACAGACAACAAAATCAAAAATAGACAAATGTGACTAAAACCAAAAAGCTTTCACACAGCAAAGGAAATAATCAGCAGGAAGTGCTGAAAAAGGTCAGAGGAGTGGCCAGGATCTGCAAAGGAGCCTTCCAGAGTAAAGAGACAACCTGTTGGATCGAGAAAAGATCTGCAAACTATTCATCCAACAAAAGACTAATATCCAGAATATACAAGGAACTCAAATCAACAACAAAAAAACAAAAGTCACGAACAGATATTTCTCAAAAGAAGACATACACATGGCCAACAGGTATATTATAAAATGTTCAACATCACTAATCACTAGGGAAATGTAAATCAAAACCACAATGAGATATTATCTTACCAAGTTAGAACGGCTATTATTAAAAAGATAGAAAGTAGGCCAGGCGCAGTGGCTCACACCTGTAATCACAGCACTTTGGGAGGCCAAGGAAGGTGGATTGCTTCAGCTTAGGAGTTTGAGAACAGCCTGAACAACAGCAAGACCCCATCTTTAAAAAATACCCGGGGCTCTGTGGCAGGTGCCTGTAGTCCCAGCTACTAGGGAGGCTGAGGCAAGAGAATCACTTGAGCCCAAGAATTTGAGGCTGCTGTGAGCTATTATGCATGACACTCAATACCAGGGCAACCCTCTGTATCAAAAAAAAAAAAAAAAAAGAAACTAAAAGATGCTGGCAGGGATGCAGAGAAAAGGGAATTCTTAATACACTGTTGGTGGCAATGTAAATTAGCCCAGCCACTATGGAAGAAAGTATGGAAATTTCTCCAAAAACTAAAAATAGAACTACCATATGATCCAGCAATCCCACTACTGGGTATTTATCCAAATGAAAAGAAATTCATATATCAGAGGGATACTTGCACCCCATGTTTACTGCAGCACTATTCACAATAGCTAAGACATGGAATCCACCTAAATGTCCAGTCATGAATGAATAAAGAAAATGTGGTATAGATACACAATGGAATGCTATTTAGCCATAAAAAAGGAACAAAATCATGTCATTTATTTGCAGCAACATGGATGGAACTGGAGGTCATTATGCTAACTGAATTAAGCCAGTTAAGAGAGATAGCTTTTGCTTGTCCTTATATAAGGGAGCTAACAGAGCTGAACCCATGGGGCTACAGAGTAGAATGACTGACACCACAGGCTGGGAAGGGTAGGTAGGTGGGAGTGGAAGACTAAGAGAGGTTGGTTAGTGGGTACAAACATACAGTTAGATAGAAGATAGAAATTCTAATATTAGATTGTAGAGTAGGTGACCATAGTTAACAACTAATTATAGTTAGTATCATATAGTATTTCATAGTATCTAGAAGGAGGACCTGAAATGTTCCCCCCCCATAGAAATGATAAATGCTGAAGGAGATGAATACCCCAAATACCCCAACTTGATCATTGCCCATTCCACGTGAGTAACAACACATCACATGTGCCCCATAAATATGTAACTTACTATGTATCGATAAGAAAGAAAAAATTAAAGTAGTACCAGATGTGCCATTTGGACAGGGCTAGTTTGCCTTGTTTACCTGTGTCCACTATGTGCAGCTCAGTGCCTGCTCTGTACAACCGTGGATATCAAATTTCCTGTGTTTCCAATAGGGAAAGCACAAGTGTTCCCTAATTCTACAGGTCACTGAGCCCTGATAAAGAACTGTTGCTTTGGGTGGCGCCTGTGGCTCAAAAGGGTAAGGCGCCAGCCCCATATGCCAGAGGTGGTGGGTTCAAGCCCAGACCTGGTCAAAAACAAACAAAAAAAAAGAACTGTGGCTTTGTGTTGACTTTAACAAAACTCAGCCAGACAAACTCTTGCTCCCTAGACCCTCATTCTCATCCTCAAAGTGTACAGCTCGGAGATGTGCTCCCCAATATTGTAGTTACAAGGTCTATACAGCTCTTTAAATGTACATTAACTAAAAATAAATAAAATTGAAGAGGCACTTCCACAGTCACACCAGCTGCGTCTCCAGGGCTCACCAGGCACACATTAATGGCTACTGTGCCCGGCAACACAGATGAACAACATGCACATCCCCACCATTGTGAGCACATTTCCAGCGTTAAGAAAAGTTCTGTGGGACTGTGCTGGCTCAGGGCACCTCTCCAAGTATGCCTGGCTCCAGCTCCACCTCCATCCCCCTGACTAGAACAACTTAGAAAAAGAGAAATGCTGCCACCACACCCAACTCCCCTCTGGAATTCATCCTTGAGTGTGAATCCTAAGACACACAGCTAGGAATACTATCCAGAGATATTTGTCCAAGTCTGGCTTTTCATTGAAAAGACTATGTCCTCGGAAAGTGGAGCAGCAGAAGAAACAGAAAGAGAGAGCATGATTAGGGAAAGAGGGAAGACCCCTGGGGGGAGAGGAGGGGACAGATGGAGATTAGAGAGGAGGAAGCAGGAAAGATACTGGGAGTGGCACGTACGAAATGCTAGTAGTGTTATCCCGAGCAGAAAATTCAAATGTTGAAAAGGAAACCAACCACAGAGGGGCTGGACCAAGCCCACAGGGCAATCTGGACAGAGATAAATGGGGTCCTAGGAGGGACCCCATCCACTCACTGCTCCTGCGTGAGGGAGCAGTAGGGAAAGGAATTCAAAAGAAAGCAAAGGCAAACTTTTCCAACCTGAAAATACACTGTGTGGTGAGGCTGTGGGAAGACAGGTGCTTCTTCATGCTCCTGGTGGAAGCATCAGCCAGGACAGTCTCCTTGAACTCAATCTGGCCCTTTCTGTCAAAACTACAAACACACGTACTCTTCGCTGCCTTCTTTCACCTAAGGGACTCACCCTTGAGAGACACTCACCCACCTGTACAGTGATGGTACCCAAGGTCACCCACAGCAGCAACAGGTGAAGGTGACAGGGCAGATTAGAAGCAACTTTTATGCCCACCTGTGAAATGAGTTGGCAGGCGTTAAAAAGAAAGAAGCTCTTTTTATGGACTAAACTCTGAGATGCCGTCTACGGATTTAAAAAAATAGAAGTACAGAGGGCGCACCTGTGTGAAGGAAAATAAAACCTGGGTTAGGGGAAATAAAGGGACACGTATATTCCCAAATGCCTGGATTATTTCGGGAAGCACCATAAGAAACTGGGAACTTGTTTTTCTCTGGAGAAGGGACTGCCAGGCTGGGGAGAAAGACCAACCCTTCACTCATTTGTGCCTTTAAGATACCAGAGCTGAACATTTGTTACCTATTCAATAAGCATAAAATTAACAAATAAAGATAGACTTTTGTGTATGTACATAGAACCAAAAGTATAAAACCGGCTACAATGTCCATAGGAAGGAAGGCAGCACTTGCCAGGAGAGTGGGCCCAGCTCACCAGCTGCACGGTAGCCACAGACCCCTGGGTCCCCTCTCAACTGAGGGTGTGCCTTTCCCTGTGGTCCATCCAGGGCCTTGGAAGAGAAGTTCCCAAATGTCTGGCCCTCAGCAACTCTGGGCGGTAATCCAGTTAGAAATGACCAGTGAAGGAGCTCCTCCTACCTAAATCCTAGCGTCAGGGGTCACTTCTGACTGGGTGCCACCATGCCCCAGAGGCCCCGGAAGGCAGGGCATATGCAGCCACTATCCAGTGATCAATCCCCTGCTGGCCTCTCCCTCTAGGGAAGAAAATCAAAACAAGTCCCATGGCTGCTTTCTGATAATCACTATGGTCACAAGACACCAGCCTGCATCGGGGCTGTGTCCAATTAAGCCACCCCCATAACAACACCATAGCAACAAAGGTAATATTATTGTTCTAAAAAGAAAAAACTGCACGTGTACACACATACACACACAGTGTTGTGTGACAGCTTTTAAAGCCACAGAGAGAGCATTTTTCCGCACCCTACAACTTGCGCCTCTCACTTCCCAACTGGCTTCTTCAGTGGGAAGTCACAGGCTTGGGGCAATTTCTTCCTCACACCATTGCAAGATGTACACCCTTCACAGGGAACTGGCACAAGAATGAGTCCCTGGCAAGGCCAGTGGGGAGTAGGGGCTGCCTCCCCGCTCTGCCTCTGCCTCGGAGGTAGGGAGGCTGCGGGGCTGGGACAGCTGCAGGCTGGGAGTGCTGTTCCACACTGCACTGTCTGGCTGGCTGGCTGGCTGGCTGGCCGGCCGCCGGCCGGCTCTCTGTACCATATTCAAGCAGGGCACAGGGGTTTTGGTGGTTGCAGCAGTGAGCCGCATACTAATCTCCAGACCTAAATGTGGAAAGCATTAACCCAAATGAAAAGACATAAATCAGGAGAGGAGCTTATGGCACAGAGGAAAACAACTCTTCTTGGAGAGCGAGGGCCCGGGTTGTTGCACAAGAGCTGAGTGAGTCACCAGCCAGCAGAGGGAAGGACCAGGGAGGGGAGAAGGGAGGGGAGCCCCCAGCGGGACTGACGGGTGTATAGCAGGGGGAGCAGCGCAAAAACACAGCTGTAGGTTCCTAGCTAACCACACTTCATCAGCAACTGGGGGGGCAGAGTGTACCTCCCCCCAACTCAGGAAGTGTTTCAAAATGTGTCCTCCCCAGAGTAGACAGCAGGAAGGGGTCTTCCTAACAGCCCAAGGGTCACCCTTGACAGCCTGCAGCTGTGCCCTGCAGAAGACAACCTCAGCCCAAAGTGAAGGCCTCCCACACCCCTCTTTGCTCCTCCTTGACCACATGCCATACTCTATTGGGGTCCCAAGCCTGAGACGGGACACACACTCTTGCCCCACCTTCTCACCCACCCTCACTACCATTTCTTATCTTTCCTTCTTCGCTTCCTCCAAACACCCCATTCTCTACACAAGCTGCTACTGATGACAAATCCTTCAGCCTCCCCTATCCACAGTCCCTGGGGAGAATCTCATACCTTCTCTTAAAACCTTGCCCCACCCACCAACTTCCTCCCCCACACTCAACTCCAAACCTCCAACTTCCATGAACATTCTAAATCCCTGCTACGAGTGAAGCACACATTCCTGAGCATGGCTGTGGGAAAAGGACCCCTCCCCCCAGACAGATAATTTAGCTAGAAGTAGAAGAAGCAGGAGTTCTGAGATCTGGGGGCTCTAGAAATTAGCTCTACCCTCTTCAGAGTTTGGTGGGACCCCTCACCTCTCCAGGTCACCTTCAGAATCAGGTTGGGTTTAGAGATCAGCTGGGTTCCTTAGACTCTGCCAAGGCTCATCTGTAGGAAGACAAATTCCTCACTCTCATCTGTACTCCCTGGAATACCTGGCTGGGTGGTGCTTACTTACCCCAGAGAACTCAAGCCAAGTGGGAGTCCCTTGGGTACAGTGTGTCTCAGTAACTGGCCAGGCCACTCATGGTGTCACTGCACACTCAGTAAGAGTGATCCATAGAAAGCACATCCAGCCTGTGTCCTGTGAGGGATGTCACTTACAGGGGAGATGGGGGGGCAAAGGGGTGGGAGAATGAAATGGGCTTACAGGACTTCAGGCAGAGAGGGCATTCCCAGGCCCAGGAACCATTCATTCACTCATTCCTTCACTCAACAAGTGTTTACTGAATGCCTCCTATATAACAAGACATAGGTTTAGGTGCTGAGAGGTATCAGTCAGCAGGAAAAAGATCCTTGCCCCAGGGGAGCTCATACTTTAGTGAGGGGAGACAGACAACCCACAGCAAGGCTGTCAGACAGGTAAATGATCCAGTTTTGTTGGAAGGCAATAAAAAAGAGAAGACAGAGTTGAAGGTGTGAAGCTGACAGAGTGATTGGGAAACTGAAAGGAGACAGAGCAAATTACCATAAACAAAGGGGCTTAAAACAACACAAATTTATTCTCTTACAGTTCTGGAGGTCAGAAGTCTTAAATAGGTCACACTCACCAGAGAGGTGCTACCTTCCTTCCCATGGAGATTGTAGCATTGATGGAGAAGTGTGTTTTGCACTTTTTGTTCAATGTACATATGCAAAAGTAGATCTTTATTTAGTTAATTTTATACTTACTGAATAGGTAATATATGCTCAGCTTTGGAAGTATTTGAAAGGTACAAAAGACTAATCTTTTGTGTCAAGGTATCAGGGAGACTGGTTCCTCTTGGAGGCTCCAGGGGAGAATCCACTTCCGTGCCTTTCTTTATTTTCTAGAAGCCACTTGCATTCCCTGGCTTGCAGCCCTCTCCTCACATCACACAATCCCTCACTCTCATGCTCACATCTCCTACTGCCAACTCCTACACCCACCTGCTTCTCATAACGACCTTTGTCTTACATAGGGCCCACCTGGATAATCCAGGACCATTTACCCCTCTACACCCTCCACTTAGTCACATCTGCAAAGTCCCATTTGCCATGGAAGGTAACATATTTCCAGGTTCTAGGGATTAGGACTTAGACATCCTTGGAGGACTATCACTCAGCTCGCTACCTCGCTACTTACACTATGGGAGCCAGCCAAATGGGCTGAAGTCTGATGGAGAAACACCATGGAGGACAGTAGCTTGGTTGCAGGGGTTAGATGCACTCCTGGGTAGCAGTGGGGGCCTGGTCATGAAGCACCGTGTCAGCCACTACAGAGCTTCACTCCACTGATACAGGTTCCATCAGAGTTTAGTGAGCAGAAGGGTAATCAGATCAGATAGATCGTGTGAACAAACAAGACTGGGGCTGGGGCCGGTGCCTGTGGCTCAAAGGAATAGGGCGCCGGCCCCATATGCCAGAGGGGGCGGGTTCAAGCCCAGCCCTGACCAAAAACTGCAAAAAATAAATAAAATAAACAAACAAAAAAAAGACTAGGGCTTGCAGAGGTCTTGGGATGTATCTGCAGAAGACCAGGAGATCACGATGATGACAACAATGACAGTGTGGCATAGGCCAAGATGACAGCAGTGGAGTGGTGGGAAGCGGTCAGATTTTTAAAGATCTGTTTTTCATAAAGAGCCAACCTGCTTTCCCAACATGGTGAACATGGGACATGAGAGAGAAAGAGGAGCGAAGTTTATGATGTTTTTAACTCAAGTAGCTGGAAGAACAAACTAGCCATTTACTGGCCTGGGAACTAAGCCAGGGAGGGCCACAGTGGCTCAGCCTTGAGGGGAAGGCCAAGTGACCCTGTGATTTGGACAGGTGAGTGACAATGTCAAGTCTGTAACTGGATAAAGTTGGATCTGCACTTCACCCGGAGGGTAACGGGAAAGGGCGCTCTCCAGGTTATGGTGACAGCCATGGCCACCCCAGATTAAACTTCTGAGATAAAGATAAAATGATAGAGACAGATAAAAATGATAGAGACAGATAAAAATGATAGAGACAGAATTAACAGGGATTTCAACTGAGCCCTCAATTGCTCAACCAGGCATTTTTCCACTTCTCCCAGCCCATGGGGTGAGAACTGAGTCGTGGGAGCAGGGCAGGACTCAGGAATGCGGTCCGACCACAGGCCCCACTCCTCAGACATGAATAGCTCAGCTCTCTACCTCACTACCTGGTCAGCCTTTCTGGCCAGGCTGGGGGCCCTCACTGCCCTCCCAGCCAATGCTGGAAAATCTTGGTCTCTGAACTGTTGTGAGGTGTCAGGGGCACTCTGACTTCAGGGGCCAGGCCACCATGAAGACCAAGCAGGGCCAAGGGCAGGTGGCAAGACGGCAGGCACCGCCCAGGGGAAGCCAGTCTTCCCCGCCCACCAGACAGGGGTGCATGGTGCACCATCCATGCTCAAACAGCCATACATGGTGCAAGGGGGTTCTTGGGGACAGACAGAACAAGCCAAGTGCTTCCCCGGCATTTTCATCCGTGTGTTCATTTGGCAAATATTTACGGAGCATGTATCAAGTGCCAGACACTATTTCTACATATTGGGAGCACATCAGTGAACCAAACAGAAGGGAAAAAACCTTTGCCTTCATGGGACTTGGTTCCAATGTGAGGGGAGCCAACAATAAACACAGTAAAGAAGCAGATTATAAAGAATGATAGAAGGTTGGGGGGGGGATCAGGAGTTCAGGGTAGACTTGGGGGTGGGTGGAGATTTTAAATAGTTCAAAACGTTACAATTGCATCCAGGTCACAGCTGTTGATATTTCTAGCTCTTCTGCCTGCTTCGTTCATTTATTCATTCATCAAATAGTCACTGAGGGCTTGTCAGGGGCCTGCCCCAGGTCCTCAACACTGGCAGGAAGTGAGGACATTTTATTCAGGGAGACAGAGGTTAAGACAACTAATTACAGAAGAGTGACCAAGGAACAGGAGCTCACGGTCTCGGGGGACCCCTGCAAATGTACCACTCACAGTGACACATGAAACATGCTAGAACACTCAGTGGGACCCTCCCAAGCACGCCCCTGATTCTTGATCAAGATTCCAGATCCATTTATCTCCTCCTCCCCCCCCAACACCACCTTGACTGCAGTCTTCTCAGTCACCGGAAACCACAGCTCAGTGGTTTCTCTGGAAGCTGCCCACTGTCTTAACGCCTCGCCTGGTTGCCATCCCAAAGCATCTACAGGTGTCAGGCCCTGTCAACTAACATGACATTCATGACATTCAAGCTTCAGAACCAACATACCTGCCCGAGAAGCACCACCCCAGTATCCAGGGGGCCCTGCAGGCTGCTGTCTCCTGGCAATCCTGACCCAAGCACCTGTTGCGCAGGTTTTAATTCCTCTTGCCTGACTGTGGTCACGCCCAGGCAGCCTGGCGCTCTGGTGACAGAGGAGGATGTCACACCCAGACACACCAGGAGGCCAGGCCTCTTTGGCAGCTCCATTCTCTGATCACAAGTGCTAACCACAGGCAGGACTGCTAGTGAGTTGAGTGGCTTTTCCTGTTGGGAGGAAATGCAAGGCTGACCTTTGCACAAGTCTTCAGTGATCTGGCTCTTCGCATCTCTCCCTTCCCAGCACTGGTCCCAGGCCCCAGGAGAAGACATGGCCACCAGTGGAAGGAGCTGTGGCCAGGACTGGGCCAGCTGTCAGCCGGCCCCATCCACCCTTGCTTAAATTTTTCCATGCTCATCTCTCCCCTAAGTTGCGGGGCCCTGAGAGCAGGCGGAATGCAAGCTGTAGAACACGGGAGGCTGTGGCTTTTCTTTCCCATCCTACTACTGAGTGTCCCCCAAATGGTTCCATTAGACCAGGACTCAGTCCCAAGACCACAAGCAGAAGGTTTATTCTCATAAGCACAGTGAGGGTTCTCAGGAGCCTCCACACTCTAAGAGCCTTCCAGACAGGCAGCCAGGGATGGGAGGCACCTATGGAAAGGATCTTCCTAGCCTTCCTTCTCTCACCTTTCTGACCATTCCTGAGACCACCACCTGAAAGCAAAGGTCCCCAGGACCCCAAACTGGCCATGAAAGGAGTCCAGGATGGGAATAGTGACAGAGCTGTGGGGACAAAGGGGAGGTCCTCCAGTCATCCCCACAAGATGGGATAAAGAAGGATGGCGTTTACGTCCAGCAGCTGGTAATTAAGAACTTGGGCTCTGGAGCAAGATAGCCAGGGAGACATGGGAGGAAACCATTAAACCCCTCTGTGACTCGATTTCCCCACATGTTAAATGGACATGGTAATACTGAGAGGTCTGTTGTGGGGACTAAATGAGCGAATAAAGGTCAAGTGTCTAGACCAGTGCCTGGAAAATTCTACCAATTATGTAAATTCTGTCTATTACTATCAAATATTCCTGAATCTACAGATCTGTTTTTAAATATATTCTATCCACCCACAAGGCTACATGCCCACTTGTTGGTTGAGAAATATGGTGAGTGCAGACACAGGGCTATGAAAGTGCTTCCATGCTCCTTGTTTACCTCCCCAATGGGCTTCCCCAGATGCCACCAACACCCCCTACCCCACAGTCAGCTAGGAAACCAGTGAGACCAGTTCTCATGGGGAACTGGGAGGAGGTGGGCCCATGGCTGCCTGGAGCTCAGTGGGCCCAGCTGCAAGAGCTCCAAAAGCACACAATCCAGAGACCACCCAAAGCCCCATTCTCAGATGGGGCTGTATGGAGACCTGACCCCACCCAGAGAGCAAACTTTCTCACCTGCAAGTAGGGGTGGTGCCCATCACATCCCTCTCCCAGACCCATCCAAGAGTCTCATTTGGAAACTCCTTAAGCCTCAAAATCAGCCAGCCACCATTTTCAGTCATCCTCCCCTTCCACTGAAGACCTGCCAAAAGGGCCTTGGCCAGTGCCCAAGCCAGAACCTTCTAGAAACACTGACCTCCAGGCACATGCACACTGAGATAGGCACTCAGATACCCTGCACCCACAGCACTTTCCCAAATGCTTATCTGGCCCATTCCAAATTCTCAAAAACATACAGATTTTCTCAGACCAGGTAGAAAGCTCACCTGCAACCTGACTTACCAACAAGTCCCCACCAGAAGGGCGGCCTCATCCCTGGCCTTGGGCTGATGAAGCCTTAACTTTTCACCCATAAATAAACTTGAAACACTACCTCAGCTGTAAAATCAACTGAAATATGTAGAAAAGTGCAGGCTGAATATATATATATAGATAGATAGATATATTTTTTCTTTTTGGTAAAGGCCACTGGGGAGAGCCCATGCTTAAAACAAAACAAAATTTAAAAAAAAATTTAAAAACAGAATTTTTATATCTTTGAGTACTGTGAGATAGGGCACATGCCCTCCAGGCTGCCATGGCCCTCAACACTCATTGGGTTGGGGTCACTTGGTGGACTTAAGAAAGCATTAAAGCTGTTTGCCAATATCTTACTTAGAGCAGTGGTCCCAGCATTCCTCCCTTGTGCATCAGAGTCCCCTGTGGAGCTTGTGAAAACACAAATCCCTGGGCCCCACTCCTGGTTTCTGAGTCAGCAGGTCTAGACTGGACCTGAGAATGTGCAGCTCCATCCAGCAAATCTCTAGTGGTGCTGGGGACTACACTCTGAAAAGTCCTGCCTTTGAATCGGAAAGCTTAGAAAATACGTTCGAGATTACCCAAAACAATCCCATGGGGAGATAGGGAACACTCCGTAACTCTCACCTGGTCAGTGGGGCCTGGTCAAGGCCTGCTGCTGGATACAACCTCTGCTGTCCCATCTCATAGCTCAGATACAGGGAGGAAGCCCCAGAACCTGGTCATCACTCACAAAATCTGGGGGCCCCCTCTGGGTCCTGTTTATCACCCTCTGGGTTACAGAAAAAAAGTCCCCATGGTCCCCAGGCTCTGCCTTCACCACCCAGCCAACAGCCCTCTCCTGAGCCTGTCTTCCCCTCCCAGAGTGGGCTCCATCCCACTGTCAAGGAACAGATACAAGTAGGTAATCCTCAGAGGTCTGAAGGCTCGGACGTTGGGGTCCAATGCCCTCAGGTAAGAAGAGGGCCCCAACTGAACCCTAGAATAGCTGATTTGAGGATGAGCCCCTCCATCCTGAGTAGAGCCTGGGGATGGTGGATTTCCCAGGGGCCTGGGCAGGACACACACTGTCTCCAGTGTCCCAATCACACAATGCACAAGAGGCTGGCAGGGCAGGCAGCCAGTGCCCACTCATGCCAGTACCATCTGGGAGCCCTTGCCAGGCTGCCCAGGGCCGGGTGAAGAAGCTGGACTCTGTCCTGGGGCACAGTTGGGCTCTATTCTTATCTCAAGGGGGAATGCGTGACTCTCCTTCCTGTGAATGGGGGCCGCTGGTGAGGTGGAGAGGAAACAGAGCCATCACTGTACCCGAGATGGCTCCCCACGCCACTCCCGGCTCCGACCAGCCCCTCGTGGCGGGGCCTTGCACAAGCGTCCAACAAGGAGAGACCAAGCTGAAGGTGGACACTGAAATAAACAATCTGGAGCTCAGCATAGACTGCCCCAGCCTCATGCTACAAGACCAGAGAGGCGACCGGAACTCCAACACTCACTCCTCAGTGAGATCCAGCAGGACAGGACCCTCAAGGGAAACACAGCCTCCACAAAACAGTCCAAACCCCAAGGGAAGGAGCCCGGATAGCCCATGCACCCTACACATGCACATCATTTGCAGGTGGTGACATCGTATTAATAGCTCTCTTCAGTCCTGCAAATCCCAGTCTTATCCAGCAAACGGGTGCCAGACATTCTCAAGGACTATAAATTGGTACAAGAACAATATAACAGCATCAATCAAAATATATACCGTTCAACTCTCCTGCCCTGGAGGTTTATCTCAATGCAGAAAGGTGTCATCACAAGGAATGTTCCCGTCCATGATTTTAATAATAGCCAAAAAAAAAGGGAGGGGGACCAACCTCAGTGTCCACCACTAGGGGATTACAAATTAAGAGTTCGTGCAAAGTACGAATAGCAAACACTGAAATGCTGTGGATTGGTGATGGGGTGATGAAGGAGGGGAGGTCAGGGTGGTGTTGGGAATCAAGCCAGGGTATGGGGGGCGGCTGTGGGTGGGAGCCACTAGAGGGATTAGACTAAGTCTTGTTTAGCCTTCCTCTGGATCAGCCTTAAAGGGCTATGAAAACATCCGGAAAATATTTAGCTAGTAAATCTTTTAGAAGCCCCTCCACCCTGCTTTATTTATTAACACACACCCCCCACCCTGGATTCCTACCACAGAGCCAGAGAGAACTGGACAAGGCTGAACCTGCATTCTGGCTGTGGTGGGTGTTGCCCGGTGGTGGCCTATACTGGTGTACAGGTCCCATTGGGGACCCACAAAAGCAGCTGAGGGTGACAACCATGCTCTTCAGGTTCCCTGGTCACCAAATCACTAGCAGTGACTAACACAGGAACTCGAGGAAGGGCAAGGGTTAAATAGGCCTTTCTTATGAAGGGGGAGTTGCTTCTCAGACAGGGAAAAGTATTTGTTCCAACTCTCTCCCTTCTCCTAGAACTCCTTAGAGTTCTCAGGGAGGAAACCCTTAAATAATGAATGGGTGTGAGGGAGAATAAGATGGGGAGAGAATTCACATGCATGAAAATTTGTACATGCATATACACGTACAACCACAAGACCCTCCTTTTGCTCCAGAGAAGTCCCCAGAATTTGGAGAAGCCTCTGGCTTGTTAAGCACAGGCCTCTTTTGAGAGTTAGGGTCCAATGCCAGTGTGGGGTGTGGGAAGAGTCTATGCTCCCAGGCCAAACAGACTGAGTTCTGAGTTCAACCCCCAGCTCTGCCATTTAAGCTGTGTGACCTTCCGTAACGTCTCCGGTCTCTGTGTCCTACCTGGAGAGTCCTGGTGTGAAGGGAGACAATACCACAGCCTGGGAGTGTAGAAAACTGGGTGTGTGTATGCAGGTTACCTACTGGACTTGCTAACTTGAGCAAGGGACTCCTGACAAGTACCTACGGAGCAATTTCCTATGCGTTGAGAGGGCAGCAACCTGAAAGCTGGATCTAGCCCCATAGTAGGTTTTGAGCACCACATTGCCTTGTTTGCTGTTGTTTTTTACTTAAATCAATTAACATCATTATGAAATTGGGAGATTACAAATGTCCAGCTAGGCGTGTGTTCCCAATGATTGACTGATGGTGCCTATGTCCAAAGGCATACAATTCCTCAGATCTTAGTGACCTGCCTGTCCCCTAACATTTGAATCTGTGAGCTCCAACTTGAGATGGCTCAAGCCTCCATGATTATAGATATTAGGTTTGTTCTTAACAGTGGGGTTCACTAAACAGTGACTCATGGAGGTCTGGGAAGGAGACTGCTGTGCCCCCCCGAGCCCCTCCTCAGACTCAGCCCTGGCTTGCATCACTCAGACCCCTGGCTTCCAAGGACCACTGTATGGCTCTTCCACTTTTGCATAGCCTGCAGTGTGAAGTTGGGCTGAATGGGGCCAAGGAGGTGAGTCTGGAAGCTGGGGGCAAGTGGGTCAGGGACTGGGGGCTTTGGCACACTGGCTTCATGGCCCAGAGGAAAGCTAGGCTTGAGTTACTATAGGCATCCCCGTTACTCTTTACCCCGGAATCCCATGAACAACAGTCCCACCCTGAAACTCTGCAAATATTTCAGCTGTGCACTCACAGAGAGATAGACTCAGGCCAGACCCAGGGCTGGGAGAATACAGCTCTTACAGCAGAATAACTTAGCTTTTAAAGATGCTGACCTTAACCAGAGAGATGCTGGTGCTCACAGAGAAGCTCCCAAATGCCAGGGCTCTGATAGGAAAAGAGAAGCAGAAGGCCCCCTCCAAAGTGTGAACCAACACCAGTCTCTGTCCCTGGAAGTCCCCCATACTGGGCAGCTCTAACCATGGCAAAGGACCGGGGAGGTGGCTCTGAGTAAATCCTAGAACTCTATGCATCTCCCTGGAAATGTTGATTAAGCACCAGAACCTGTGTGGAGATCTGAGCAAACTCCAGAACCACCTCTCAGGCCACATAAGCTCTCGACAAAGCTCATGCAAACATTGAGTCAGACCCCTAAACATCTGGGGCTTAGCTAATCCCCCGCTCTCAGGCGTTCAGCTTGGGTGGAACTCCAGGAGAGTCAGCACCAGCAGGGGATTCAGTCTGGTTTCCAGGGAGCCCGATGAGGCCTGGGAGCCAAGCACTCAGCCCTGCCCAGCTGGGGCCCCAGTCACACACAAGGCCAGCATGCCTGCTCCTCCTCGGCCCACAGCAGTTCCAGGGTGACTCCCACGCCCAGCCCAAACATGGGAGGCAGAGGCCACAATGCTCCAGGATTCCACTCTGTGGTGGCAGCTTTGAGAGGAAACAATCCCTAATCCTCTTCCTAAATCAAGGCCAAGAAACAATTTGTGGAGCATTCACAAAGGACAGCTCCCTCTGCCTGGCTGTCCCTGCCCTGACCTCCTGTTGCTGAGAAGTTCTCAGGAGCCAACAGAGGGAGTGGATAGGACGGAAAACACGGGGTTCCTCATGTTCACAGACCCACAGCCTGGACGCCCACACACAATGCAATTAGTTCTGATTTTCAATCCACAGATCATGAAATTCCAGATCAAGCTGAAGCAAGTACCTCCCCCTCGCACCCTTAACTGAGCCAAAATATAAAACTCGATGTTTCATAACTCATATTTATGCAACAACAGTGTTCACTGCCTGCTTTCATTTTTAGTAAAAAATTCAAAAGATTATTTTGTTTGTAATTTTTCTAAGAGATGGGGTTCCCACCCTGCTGTCCAGACTAGATTGCAGTGGTGAAATCACAGTTCACTGCAACCTCAAATTTTTAGGCTCAAGTGATCCTCCTGCCTCAGCCTCCCGAGTACCTAGGATTACACGCATGTACCACCTCTATTCTTTATAGAGACAGGGTCTCACTATGTTGCCCAGGCTGCTCTCAAACCCTTGGCCACAAGCAATTGTCCTGCTTCGGACTTCCAAATTGTTAGGATTAGAAGTGTGAGCCACTTTGTCAAATTCTGAACAAAATGATATTTTACCTAAATGATGATCCTTGCTTAATTGATTTGATTTCTCCCAGTGGGTCAGTAGACAGATATGAGAAGTTTCCTATCCCTCTGACTTAAATAAATAATATAGATAAAAGTTTTGATGCCAAGAATGCCAAGACTCTTCAATGGGGGAAAGAACAGTTTTCAACAAGTGGTACTAGGATAAGAGATGCCTACAAAGGCCAGGACAGGTGGCACATGCCTATAAACCCAGCACTCTGGGAGGCCTAGGAGAGTGTATGGCTTGAGTTCAGGAGTTCAAGGCCAGCCTGAGCAAGAGGGAGACCCCATCTCTACTAAAAATGTATGAAATCTTGTACTCATAATGTATGAAATCGTGGGCATTGTGGTCAGCACCTGTAGTCCCAGCTACTTGGGAGCTGAGGTAAGAAGATCCCTTAAGCCCAGGAGTTTGAGAGTGCTATGAGCTAAGACACCATGGTACTTCACCCAGAGCAACAGAGTGAGACCCTGTTTCAAAAAAAAAAAAAAAGAGATGCCCACATGTAAAGAATAAAGCTGAACCCCTTGCTTATACCATAGACAAGAACTAATTCACAATGGATCAAACACCTCAACATTAGCAGCTCAAACTATAAAACTCTTAAAAAGCATAAGTGTAGATCTTTATGCCCTTGGATTAGGCAATGGCTTCACTGACATGACATCAAAAGCACGGAAAAAATGGACAAATTGGCCTTCAGTAAAATTAGTAACTATTGTGCTCCAAAGGATACCATCAAGAAAGTGGAAAGACAACACACAGAATGGGAGAAAACTTTTGCAAATCACAGATATGATAAGGGACTTATAATATATAAAGAACACTTACAACTCAATAGTTAAAAGATATTTATAGGCTCGGCGCCTATAGCTCAACTGGCTAAGGCGCCAGCCACATACACCTAAGGTGGCAGGTTCGAATCCCCAGGCTGGACCCGCCAAAAACAACAATGACGGCTGCAACCAAAAAATAGCCGGGCGTTGTGGCGGGCGCCTGTGGTCCCAGCTACTTGGGAGGCGGAGACAGGAGACTCGCTTGAGCCCAGGAGTTGGAGGTTGCTGTGAGCTGTGATGCCACAGCACTCTCCCAGGGGGACAGCTTGAGGCTCTGTCTCAAAAAAAAAAAAAAAAAGATATTTATAATGTATCGCAATTACATAATGAGAAAAAGCTCTCCTGAGATGACAGATAGATATATGACTGGTGAATAAGCACATGAAAATATGGTCAACACAATTAGTCTCCAGGGAAATGCAAATCAAAGCCACAGTGAGATACTACTTCACACCCACTAAAACAGCAATGATAAAAAAAACAGATAATAACAAATACTGGCAAGGATGTAGGGGAATTGGAACCCTCATACAATCCTGGTGGTAATATAAAATGGAAACTATTCTGGCAGTTTCTCAGAAGGTAAAACATAGTTACCTCAGCCATTTTATCATTAGGTATATATCCAGGAGAATTAAAAACCCATGTTCACACAAAAATAGGTATGTAGATGTCCATGGCAGTATTATTCCCAAAGAGCCACAGAAAAGTAGAAAGAATCCAAACCCCCACCAACTGTCAAATGGATAAACAAAATGTGAGTTATCCATACCAATGGAATATTATTTAGAAATAAAGAGAAACTTAGTCCTGACATGCACTACAATAGGGAACAAGCTTAAAAACATTCTGCTAAGTGAAAGAAACCAGACACAAAAGACCACATAGTGTGTTGTCCTCTTTACACACAGTCCTCAGAATAGGCAAACCCATAGCGACAGAAATAGAGGTAAGAGGTTGCCGAAGAAAGGGGTGTTTGGGGGGAAACAGGGAGTGACTGCTAACGGGGATGGAATTTCTTTTTGAGGTGATGAAAAAGTTCTAACACTGATTATGGTAATGACTGCACAACTCTGTGAATGTACTACTACTGAATTGTATACTTTAAATGAGTGAATTGTATGGTATGTGGGTTATATCTTAACAAACTGTTATCAAAAAAATCAAAGGTAAACTTTCAAGGTGTGATGGCTCACGCCTGTCTTGACAGCTACTCAGGGGTTGGGGCAGGAGTTCGAGACGAGCCTGGGCAATATAGTGAGACTCATTCAAAAATAATCTTAAATAAATGAATAAATACATACATACATACATACATAAAAGGTATGAGTTTGCTATTACTTGCTGAGTTTGCTATTACTTCTCTACCTAAACCAGTAGAGAAGGAACAGATTCTGAAACACTCCTTTCGGCTCGGCACCTGTGGCTCAAGTGGCTAAGGCGCCAGCCACATACACCTAAGGTGGCAGGTTCAAATCCAGCCTGGGCCCGCCAAACAACAATGACGGCTACAACCAAAAAATGGCCGGGTGTTGTGGCGCCTGTGTTCCCAGCTAATTGGGAGGCTGAGGCAGGAGACTCGCTTTAGCCCAGAAGTTGGAGGTTGTTGTGAGCTGTGATGCCACAGTACTCTACCCAGGGGGACAGCTTGAGACTCTGTCTCAAAAAAAAAAGAAAGAAACACTCCTTTCCTGACCCTTCCAAGGTTTCAAAGAACTTTCCTTCCTCCCCACCGTGTCTCTCACCCCAGCTATATGAGGCCTATAAGAGCAGTGCTTGACTCGGGGGTCCTCAAACTTTTTAAACAGGAGGCCAGTTCACTGTCCCTCAGACCATTTGAGGGCTGGACTGCGGGCCCTGGGATGAGTCGGCTGCTAAGCAGGACAGGCAGCGGTGGCAAAAACACCCAGTAGGCCAGATAAATGTCCTAGGTGGACTGCATGTGGCCCGCGGGCCATAGTTTGAGGACACCTGGCTTGACTCTTCTCTGGTTGCCTGTGACAACTGAGTTTTACTTTCCCATCTAAACTTTTAAGTTTCTGAACCCTGAGTACCTGGTAATTACAGCAGTGAGAACACTGAAATTATGTATTCCTGTATTCCTGCATGTATGAAAACATGTACTCATGAATATGTGAAATCATGTACTCGTGAATGTGTGAAACCAGGTATTCATGAGTATGTGAAATCATGTGCTCATGAATGTGTGAAACCAGGTATTCATGAGTGTGTGAAATCATGTACTCGTGAATGTGTGAAGCCATGTACTCGTGAATGTGTGAAACCACATACTCATGAATCTGAAATCATGTGCTCATGAATGTGTGAAACCACGTACTCATGAATCTGAAATCATGTGCTCATGAATGTGTGAAACCACGTAC
>NW_003852441.1:9230546-9239712 GCF_000181295.1 Otolemur garnettii | reverse complement strand
CCACGTACTCATGAATCTGAAATCATGTGCTCATGAATGTGTGAAACCACGTACTCATGAATCTGAAATCATGTGCTCATGAATGTGTGAAACCATGTACTTGTGAATGTGTGAAACCACGTACTCATGAATGTGTGAGATTATGTACTTGTGAATGTGTAAAAACATGTACTTTTGAGTGTGTGAAATCACATACTAGTGAATGTGTGAAACAGGTGATCACAAATGTGTGAAATCATGTACTCATGAATGTGTGAAATCATGTACTCATGAACATGTGAAATCATGTACTTGTGAATGTGTGAAATCATGTACTCCTGAATGTGTGAAACAGGTACTCACAAATGTGTGAAATCATGTATTCATGAATGTGTGAAATCATGTACTCATGAACATGTGAAATCATGTACTCATGAACATGTGAAATCATGTACTCCTGAATGTGTGAAACAGGTACTCACAAATGTGTGAAATCATGTACTTGTGAATGTGTGAAATCATGTACTTGTGAATGTGTGAAATCATGTACTTGTAAATGTGTGAAACCATGTACTCATGAATGTGTAAAACTATGTATTTGTGAATGCATGTACTCATGACTATATGAAAACATGGACTCATGAATGTGTGAATGCATGCTCTTATACTCACAATTCCTTCTTTCTTGCCTCCTTCATTTCCTGAGCCTCTCTACAACTAAACGCTTCTCACTCAGATTCCCTCTGAGTCTTTGCTCAGGTGCCGACAGCTGGTGCCCTCCCCCTGAAGAATGTCTATTCTAAATCTGCTCTGACTTCCTGATCTCCAGGCCTACCCCGACACCCCAGGTGCACCCATCACCTCCATCTTTGTCTACATGACTATGGCTCAGTCTCCATATGGTATCACTTTCAAATAAACATCACTCAGACATCGAAAAATTATTTTAAAAGCAGTTTAATCTTTAACTAAAGTCTCTTTTAAAAGGGTGGAAGGAGGGGGACTTCATTCATAACATGTAGCAAAACTTAAAAGCTTAGCCCCCTCTTTTAGTCTGATCTACAGGCTTAACAGGTCCCCCCACCATCCCTTTCCTCCCTTTCTCCAAAGAACTTTAAATTTCTCCCAAGCCCCTAAAGTCTTGGGTCTTTCTCCCCTGCAGGGCTCTTTCTGCAAAACAGGCAGATTTTCGCCTCCCTTCAAAATCAGTCCTTCTTTAAAAAAAATTGTATGATTGTATTTTTAATTGACAAATACAAATTGTATCTATTTATTGTCTACAACATGATGTTCTAAAATATGCACATATTATGGAATGGCTCAATTGAGCTAATTATCATATGCATTACCTCACATACTTACTGAGAACACGTAACATCCACTCAGCAATTTTCAAAATGCATTGTTATAATATGAACTATGGTCACCATATGTACAATAGACTTATTCATTCAAATTGTAGCTCCTAACTAACTGAAATTTTGTGTCCTTTGACCAATATCTCCCCCAGCCCCTGGTAACCTCCACCCACCCTGTTGCCATGAGTGCAATGTTTTTAAATTCCACAAATAAGTGAGATCAGGCAGTTTTTGTCTTTCTGTGCCTGGTTTATTTCAATATGCATAATGTCCTCCAGGTTCATCCGGGTTGTCACAAACGACAAGATTTTCCATCTTTTTTAAGGTTGAATAGTATGTCATTTCGCAGATATACAGGTCCAAAGTCCCAAATCCAAAATCCACAGTATTCCAGTAAGTATTTCCTTTGAATTTCATGTCAGCACCCAAAAAGTTTCAGATTCTGGATTTCAGATTTTCAGATTCAAGATGCTCAACCCATAACATGTTTCCTTTATCCATTCATCTGTGGTGGACACTGATCGATTCCACATCTTAGCTACTGTGAATAATGCTGCAGTGAACACAGGAGTGCAGAGAAATCTTCAACATACTGATTTCATTTCCTCTGGATGTATACCCAGCAGTGGGATTGCTGGATCACATGATAGTTCTAGTTTTAATTTTTGGAGGAATCTCCATACTGTTTTCCATAATGGCTACATGTAACAATTTATTTATTTATTTATTGAGACAGTCGCACTGTGTTGCCCTGAGTAGATTGCCATGGCATCACAACTCCCAGCAACCTCAAACTCTTTGGGCATAACTGATTCTCTTGCCTCAGCTTCCCAAGTAGCTGGGACAACAGGTGCCTGCCACAATGCCTAGCTATTTTTTGGTTGTAGTTGTCATTATTGTTTGGCAGGCCTGGGCTAAATTCGATCCCACCAGCTCCAGTGTATGTGGCTGGTGCCCTAGCTGCTTGAGCTACAGGCACCAAGCCCATGTAACAATTTATATCCCCACCGGTATGCAAGGACTCTCTTTTCTCAGCACCGGTCAGCCTTTTCTCTCTTCTTCCCGAAACTAGCCTTCCAGACCTCTCCAGTGTGGTCCCTCTACCCATCACTCAGATTGGCTGTGTACCACAAAGGACAGGGACAGAACCAACTGGAGAGATTTCTCTCTTATTAAGGGGTTGAACAGCTATAAATGTCCCCATCATGCTCAGTTGGTTTGCATTTGTTCAAGTTTCCAATCTCACCTTTTAAATTTGTTTTTAATGTCTGCTTACCCATCTCCACATGGCAGGAATAAACTGGGCGGGGCAGGCACAATGTTTCCTTTGTTCTTTCCTACCCACTCACCGCTGTGGTGCCACCTCTGAGCTCCACAGCACACCACTAAGTCCACAGGAACCAAGGCCCCAGAATTGGGAGGAAGCTCCACCTACCAGCTAAATGGGGTGTTTTCAATGCTCAAGTGGGGCTTGCTCCCAAAAGGAAATAAAGTGTCTGCAGAAGATCAAAGGAGGGAACAGTAGGGGAAGACTTGAGGCAGTAACATTAGGGAGAGATGAGACTTTTTCTGAGTTCAGAGCTGGGGAGAGAGTTAGAGAGCAAGGGCATAAATTAGCAAGTCGGCCTGCAGGAGCTGGGGTGGGTGCAGCCCGTAACAGCACAAAGGGCTATCTGAAGGGGACCAGAGACCCCGAATACAAGTGAATGCCTCCCAAATGCTGTCTCTGCCTGTTATTAATTAATCACCATGTCCCCATGACGAAGTGTCCTCTGACTAATGCAAACTGTAACTGAGTGGCGTGAGGCCAGTTTGCTCATCTTCCTTTCTCAACGAATCTCCCGGGACCCATGCAGAGGCTGGGCGAGCACATAAAGAGCCACTTCCTCCTCTATCAGATCAAACAGTGGAGTACATTTCTGGGCTTAGCCTCAGAACAGAATTTCTCCTGAGGGCATCCAAACCCTTTCCTTATTTTCATCCCTCAGTGAAGCCAGAGGTTTAGGGGAGTCACTGGGGGTCATCCACCAGGTTTCTCCTGACTCAGCACAATGCAGACCAGATTTCCCCAAGCTAGGGAAGGCAGGTCGGCTGACACAATTTCTTCCCACAGGACAAGCCAAGTGGCTGTCCCTAAGATGAGGCCTTCAACTCATAGCAAATTCAGTCTGGACCTCCTACAAAATGGACCCAAATCCTATACTCCACACCACATCTACCACCATCATCCCAGACCGAGCTAGCCCTCTGCTCTGTCTGCCCACCCTACTCATAACTGTCTTCCATCTACAGGGCAGCCACAGTGATCCTTTATAGCAGGTGGCCTGTTAATGTCACCACAGCTCACAACCCTCCATCAGCTTTTCTTCACATTCCAAAAAAAGTAGAGACCCTGAGGCAGAGGGCACCCAGATCTTGCATGATATGGCCCTCTTTGACCAAACTTCAAATCCTTTCTTTCTCCTACCTGCAAACACAACTCAAGATACACGGGCATCCCGCTGTCCCTCCTGGCCTTCACACTTGCTGTCCCCTTCGGCTGGGGCATCTTTCTCTAGATTTCCATACGGCTCGTTCCCTCTCTGCATCAGGTTCTCTGCTCAAAGGCCGTCCCAGAGAGATCTTTTCTGACCACCCCATTTACAGTAAACCTCGCCCACAACCTGCCTCACTCTCCACCTCCCCATGCTTTATTTATCTTCACGGTATTTGCCACTTTGCTGACATGCACAAGAAAGTATTTATTGGAATGGAAGCTCCACGGTGCAGGGCATTTGTCTACATTGCAACTGCTGCATTCCTTGTGTCTACAGTTCCTTCCACTTGCATTTGCTCAATAAATATTTGTTGAATGAATGAACAAAAGAGTTCTTGGCTGACTACAGTACAGTGAATACCACCACTGCCCTTCATTTTATACTTTTCTCATGATTCTTTTACAGATGTGGATACACATAAAGGAAGGACTGACTGAGTAACTCACTAGTAAGGAAGAAAGGGCTTGCACAGTTGTCCTCAGTCTACAGAGAAGGAAATATGAACACAGGATATTGGTTAAAGAAAATAATGAAACATACTGGTTTGTCTAAGGTCAAATTTGTGATTGAAAACCAACTAGAACTCAAATCCAGGTTGACAGACACTCTGCCCTACGCTATTTCCATGGAGTTGCCTCTGATTTCTTTTTTTTTTTTTTTTTTGGTAACTATGTACATTAATGCACTTCTGGGGGGCCTCTGATTTCAACACTCCATCCTGCTGGCAAGTCTATCGACATTGTTAGTCACATTACTATTTCAAAAATGAAAAAAAATACATGATCATCTTAAGAGATGCCAACAAAGCATCATTTGATAAAGTTGCACATCTATTTGTGACTTTAAAAATATCTCTTCTTGGCTCAGCACCTGTGGCGCCAGCCACGTACACCTGAGCTGGCGGGTCTGAATCCAGCCTGGGCCCGCCAAACAACAATGACAGCTGCAACCAAAAAATAGCCAGGCGTTGTGGTGGGCGCCTGTAGTCCCAGCTACTTGGGAGGTAGGGGCAGGAGAACTTGCTTGAGCCCAGGAGTTAGAGATTGCTGTGAGCTGTGATGCCATGGCACTCTACCCAGGGTGACAGCTTGAGGCTCTGTCTCAAAAAAAAAAATAAATAAATAAAAATACCTCTTCTTGGTTTTAAAGTTAGCTTAAAAAAATTTTTTTTTTTTTTTGAGACAGAGTCTCACTTTGTCACCCTTGGTAGAGTGTCCTGGTGTCACAGGTTACAGCAACCTCAAACTTTTGAGCTCAAGAGATCATCCTGCCTCAGCCTCCCAAGTAGCTGGGCCTATAGGCACCTGCCACAATGCCAGGCTATTTTTAGAGATGGGGTCTTGCTCTTGCTCAGGGTGGTCTTGAACTCCTGAGCTTAAGTGATCCACCCGCCTTGGCCTCCCAGAGCACAAAGATTACAAGGTGTGAGCCACCGCACCCAGCCTCAGCCTAATCTTATACTCACCAGAAAGACATAGAAAAACAGACATACAAAAAAGGACATTAAAATGCTAAACAGAAAATATAAATACTATCTAAAACCAACAGCCAGTACCAGAGTTCAAGAAGACCTGAGAGGAATTCCCATCAAAGAGAGGAACGTGACTATTTATTAGCATCCTTCTGGAACCATATACGTGTCTCATCAATAATCAAGTTTAAAACATAACTAAGTTTCACTCACACTAACAAGAGGAAATAATATCATCCTAGGAATAAACTTAATGTAAGGAATACACAAACCATTTGTCCAGGGGGCAGAGTCAAACTTAATTATGTGGAGATATTATGTGCCTCATTAGTATCGAGAACTGTGAAAGCTCTGAGATTTCCTACCCCCATCCAGGAACAAAGCAAGACACATGGCATTTTTAATTCCATTTAATCCTTCTAATTAATAACTTTTGACAAAGAGGGCATTAGTGTTTTTCTTCTTCTAATGAAATAGACACAGATCAGATCATTTCTTTAATGCCACACAGCAAGGGAGTCAGGACTGAAGTTTAGACTCTTTAGACTGCTATCTTTTCACCAGTCCCCCAGTCTTCTGGAAAAGTGACAGGTTTCTGATGTGTCAGGGTGGCTAGGCTGAACTTCAGCACCCAGAATTCCTTTTCTTGCATGCTCTGGTGAGGAAAGACCACAAATCTTGGGACATCTGGTGGGTGAAAGAGAAGCAGTAGCAATGGTGTAGCTCAGGCACGTTTTCTGGCTGATCTGCAGACTTGCTGCCCTGGTACGAAGCAGCTCTGGGCCTGCAGGTGCTCCACCACTGCGTGGGTCCTCCCTCTCCAACCCTGGGCAACAAGGGTCCCAGCTTCTGTAGGACACCCATGCCATCAAGGTCAAAGGCAATTTTAGTCCATCCTTATGGGATCCCAGGTCACGCCCACAGGTTCCCATCGACTTATGATCTTCCCTTTCTGACTCTGCATACCCTGTCAGCTTCAATGTCTGGCATCAAACATGGGGGTGACAGTTTAACAGAGACAGCTTGACCAGCCCCCAGTGCCATAAGACCAATTCCCTATAAACTCTCCTTAAAAATGTATATATCCACGTGTGTACATGTGTCTATGTGTGTTGTGTCTGTGTATGTCTAGATGTCTGCATATATATCCATGTCTACAAGTGTGTCTGTGCAAGTCTATGCATGTGTGTTGCTGCCTCGTGTCTATGTGTCTGTGTCTCTGGTACATGCATACCCATGTCTGTGTGCAGGTCCACGTATGTGTATTGCTGTCTGGGGTCTATGCGTCTGTGTCTACGTGTGCATCTGTAACATGCATATGCCTACATTCATATCTGTGTATGTTTCTCCTACTCATTCTGCTTCTCTGGGTCAGCCCTGACTGACACAGGTGCTAAGGTGCCCCTCACCAGAAGTCTTCCAGAGCCTCAGTCTCCAACCTTCTTGGCACCAGTGACCAGTTTCATGGAAGACATGTTTCCTTGAACCCTGGGTAGGGATGGGGGTTGGTTTTCATAAGGAGCAGACAGCCTAGACCCTTCATATGCACAGTTTACACCAGGGTTCAGGCTCCTATGAGGCTCTAATGCCACTGCTGATGTGACAGGAGGTGGAACTCAGGCAGCCATGTGAGTGATGGGGAGCGGCTGTGAATGTAGATGAAGCTCATGCCCTGCTCACCTCCCGCAGTGTGGCACTGTTCCTGGGGGTTGGGTTCTGAAGCCCCAGAGGACAAGTGGTTTGGAGTGAGGGTGTCCTTAGAGAAACAGAAGATGGAATGTGGAAGGCTGCGGTGGTGGAAAGCAGCAGAGACCCAGTCTGCCAGTCTGCTCCTCCACACTACCAGATTAAAATAAAAAGAAATCACTGAGTCTTTTTCTGTGTGCACAGCACTCCACACACAAATGTTAAAGATGAAGGACTCACACTGGTCACTACTTATGCTTCAATGGGTCCCCCAAGCAGGGGACAGACACTCACAGGGATCTCCATCAGGACTCTTGGCTGCTAGGCTGATCTCACCCTGGCCAGCACCTGCTGTGGACCTCTGACAGCCATAGGAAAGCTGCTTCTGGAGACCCAGGAGGTGGCTCCAGGGCCTTGGACATGACTCGC
This sequence comes from Otolemur garnettii, assembly GCF_000181295.1. NCBI lineage: Eukaryota > Metazoa > Chordata > Mammalia > Primates > Galagidae > Otolemur > Otolemur garnettii. Next base: position 9,232,252 of record NW_003852441.1, on the reverse strand, counting down.
CTCTGGAATTTCCTATCTTGGGAGACTGCTCAGAGACCACATGAAGGGGACATTAGAGACATTGCTCAAATTAGTACACAGGTACCCCCAAACAAACACCCAGACTCCCAGGGAAGGTCCAAGCACTGCCAAGATATATAGCTCTGGGCTTGACACCCGTAGCACAGGGGTTACAAAATCAGCCACGTGCACTGATGGCTGGCAGTGAGTGTATAAGTACCATCTAATGAAATAGGGAATAGAAAGTATTACAAAGTCATATAGTATTACAAAGATAACTACTAGAACTAAAAGACTGTAAATCTTCCAAGTTATACAAAGAAACGCACACACAAAATCAAGCCAATAAAACAGACCACAGAGTAAGTAACATATTTTTGAAGGTTTAAAAACAGAAAATATAAAATAAAAAGGAGGCACTAAAACCAATTGCAATTTTTATAGAAATGGATTCTGGGATGCGCCTGGTACATTTCAAGCTTATATAATTTTTTTTTCAATTCCATGCAACTTTGATCAAGCCACACAGCTCTTTATGGAGGCCCAGGCTGAATTCAGAGAGGTTTAGACATGAACAACAGAGTGTGTCATGAGCTGAATTGTGTCCTTCTCCCCACTCGGGAATCTGTACTAAATGTTGAAAGTCCCGATCCCCAGTACCTCAGGTCACTATATTTGAAGATGGAGTCTATAAAGGTTATTAGATTAAAATGAGGTCACCAGGGTGGGTCCACATCTAACATGCCTGGTGTCCTTATAAAAGGAAACTGAGACACAGACATGCCCAGAGGGAAGACAGACACAAGGAGAGAAGCCTCAGAAAAAACCACCCTGCTCACATCTTGACCTTGGACTTCTAGTCTAGAATCGTAAGAGAATAAACTCTGTTGTTTAGGTTCTCAGTCAGCGGCACTTTGTTATAGGAGCCCCAACAAACTCATACGTGCCTGCTGGGCAGCACAGCAAGGGGGGTGCCTCAGGTGGGGCCTGCCAAGTGGGTGCACATGCTGGAGGATGGAGCTGACAGGAAGGGGGTTCAGGTGGGCCCGTCCTCACCACCCCTACCCTCACCTGGCTCAGAGCTGCAGGGCTGTCTGCAGGAAAAGGCTGCAAAGAGTCAGGATCCTGCCAGGCAGTGGGCTCGAGGAAAGGGACGAGGGGGCTCAGAGGGACAGAAGAGCAGGGCCTGCCAGAAGGATGTGGTCACAGAAGACACCAGTAGCTCTGAAGACTCCAGGGCCAGGGGAACCTGGTGACTAGACGTCCTGTGGGGTCCTGTTCAAAACTGAAGACTCTGCAGCAGCCCCCACCAGCATGAAAGAGAAGCAAGGGTGTGTTCCAATCACAGCTGCCAAAAGGTGCCCAGGAGGACAGGTGGACCTCTATCTGCTTCTGTGGACAGTGCTAGGCCAGGACTGAGAAGGACTCTGATAGAGCATGACAGACCCCCAGGATGCATTTTGGGGGTCCTCAGATTCAGTGCAAAGTTGTGAGATAGGCCAAAGTGAGTGGCCAATCTCTGCAAATCCCAGTAGCAGATAAAAAATTACTGTGCCGGCTCGGCGCCTATAGCTCAACCGGCTAAGGCGCCAGCCACGTACACCTAAGGTGGAGGGTTCGAGTCCCCAGCCCGGACCCGCCAAACAACAACGACAGCTACAACCAAAAAAAAAATAGCCGGGCGTTGTGGCAGGGACCTGTGGTCC
>NW_003852441.1:9228545-9230449 GCF_000181295.1 Otolemur garnettii | reverse complement strand
AAAAAAAAAAAAAAAATTACTGTGCCAAGTCTTATCTGTGGGTACTAAATTTCTAAGAAAAGCCCAGTCTTCCTAGGCGAGAATGGTACGGCAGACGTAACTAGACAAAGTAGCAGCTCCTGCCTGCCTCCAACCAGAATCCTCTGGAAACCAAACCCATAATTAGAGACAGGGAATTGAGTGAGGAAGGAGGGGGAAAGCACGTGACAGAAGCCACATGGGACCAAGGACCCCGCATGTTTTCCAAAGATGCACAGCCAATTCCCAAGGAGGAGTTTCAAGCTGTGACTGGATTCTGGTGTGAGGAAGGCTGGCACCCCTACAGCCAACCTGGCGGGATCCTGACCATCAGAGGGCAGAGGGGAGAAGTCCAACAGAAAGTCCACTCCCCAGGCTGGCAGGCAGCCTTGCTCAGCTCACACTGCACACATTGTGGTGTCTGGGGCTGACGGTCAGCAGCACTGGGACAGGTACCGGTCAGGAACAGGTCTGCAGTGATGTCCAAGTTCCATGCTCAAGTGCACAACACAAGGAAAAAAAAACAATCTCCGCATACCAGAGAACCACTGCAGAAGGTACACAGAGAGAATGGCAGAACTCTAGGGAGGTTTTCCTGCAGGTGATCATTCCCAGGTTAATTTAAATAAAAGGGGACAGGGGAAGCTCAGGCAGCCTGTGAGCTGAGAAGTCTCCCAAGCTCATTGTTAATAAAGCTAGCTCCATGGAGAAGGTAGTAGAGGCATGAATGAAACCTTCGGAGGACACAGAACCAGGCCCTGCAGCCTGTCCTACGCAGCACTGAGGACAAACAGCTCTCAGGGTCCTCAGAACTAAGTTCCAAATTCCTACCAGTGCAGCAGCCCAACCTATGCCCCAACCCTAGTGTAGGGACAGTGTGCACCAACAGGTCCACTTTTTCTGCCAGGAATACCACTGTACCTGATGAACAGGTGTGTCTGAGCCAGAAGGGGACAGTGGTTAAGACAGACAGCCAGGGAACCAATACTTTGGTTGATGACCTAGTACAGCAATGCTTTCTAAGACCTCCAGAAATGAGGGACACCTCCCAGCCCTCAAAGGGAAGTAACCCTAGGGCTCAGTGAAGTGGAATTCATTTCATTTTTGTGGCAACAAGAACAACATCAACCATGAGAACTTGGCCAAGATCTTCCAAAGCCAAGATCTTCCAGTGAAGTGTCTAAAGTGAGAGTCTGCGGGCCCTAGGATCCAACAGGCCTTGTCACAGATCAGTTCCTGCACCCACAGACCTTTGGAAATTGGGGTCTGCAGAGGACAAATCCAGAAACATACACAGGAGGACAATAAACGAAGCATCAGGTACTCAAAAAGTCCACCAAACTCAGAAAGTGCACTTGTAAAACCACCCATACACAGCTCTGACAAAATGCCACGGCACCCCAAAATTCCAAGGAACCAAGTTCGATAACCACAGAACCCAGAGCTATGAGGCACCCCAAGACAAGACCTGGAGCAGAGGGGTTCAGGCTAGGTTTATTAAAAGGGACAGGTACCCACCTGGGCAGGGCAAAGATGAGTCTTTACCCAGGGCAGTTAGAGACCCCGTTTATACAGGGCCACAAGGGGTGAAAAAATTCCACCCCTTGCCTGGAAAGCTTTGGTGGGTTAGGCTCCTTTGGCAAGAATTTCAGGGGTAGGACTAACTAGGTCCTCTGAGTCCTTTATTTTTAAGGGAAAGGGTTCATGTAGGGCAGCATTAGGCCCACACACACAAGCTATCTGTGACCAAAACGAGTATTAAACCGAAGAAATGAATACAAGACACAATGTTTCCAACCCCTTATAGTCCAGCATGCCCACAGCAGCCTACAAAACCCACCCTTCGGCTCGGCGCCTGTGGCTCAAGCGGCTAAGGCGCCAGCCAC
>NW_003852441.1:9151692-9228268 GCF_000181295.1 Otolemur garnettii | reverse complement strand
GGCTAAATCTTCTAAATTATGACTATTTTTCACATTTTTCTTTACAAGGCAAATCCTGTCAAGAGTCAGGGAGCAAATTCTCCTGAGATTCCCCACTCAAAAGGTGACCCAGGACCAGCAGCATCGATATCACCTGGGAACTTGCCAGAGGTACAGACACCCACCACTACTGAATCAGAAACTCTGGGACGGGAAGTCATCTGCATTTAACACTCCCCTCAGGGCTGGGAACTGGCCACCTCAGTATAAAACAAGCAAGTTGGTAGTCAAGAGTTAACAATTTAAAGATCACTATCTCCCTGTAGCTTGACAATAAAAATTCCTTCATTTAGGACCTACTATTTCAGAATCTGTGCTCCTGTGGGCAAACACACTCTTGAGATTTACCTATTAAGTCAAGAATTACAGTGAGCCAGAAAGAAGCCAAAAGCCTTCTTCAAATGCTTAGTCACGTGGTTTACTTTTTTTTTTTTACGTGGTTTACTTTTTTAAAAAAATGTTAATTATAAAATATGTGTCCATACCCACCCAATTAGCTTTGAAGCATTGCAAAGCACTATGTTCCTCAGACGGACACAGGTACCACCCTGTGCCTGGTTATGAATAAACAGATAGGTGTGTTCATGCTTCCAGGCTGAGCCTTAGCAGTGGGCTCTGGGTGGGGGTGCAGGGAGGCGGGAAAGCGTCTGTGAGCTTAATCACAGTGACAACCACTTCTCTGAAACTTGCAGAAACCCTCAGACAACCTCAATTAAGCTGATTTCCAAAATACTCAGACAAAAGGAAACATCCCCAAACTTCCTGTAAATAGTTTTCAATCCCACTGCAGAGCCCACCCATCAGTTTGGAATTTATTAGCTATTTAAAGTAACAGGAACACCCTAGTATTTCCTGTTATAGCTCAAAAGTAAGACTTTTGGATCCACCAAGGGAGCTGAGAAACCCCCCACACATAAACATCTTGTAAAAATATACTAGGTCACTATGTTTGTACACACAGGTCAGGATGAGCGGTACGCACAAAGCCATTCCAATCTCTTCCAATCATGACGTTTATCAAAATTTCCAAAAGCCAAGTTTAAACTCTTATTAATGAGATTCCTGGAAAAAAAATAATCAGAGCACGTTTATCTAGATTTTTTAAAACGAGTGTGAGCACTTGCCAAGAGCTCATAATAAAAAGAGTACAGAACTCCAAGTTAAAAGGGCTGAATGCTGAGTCTGTCCTTCACTAACGGTCACTTGCTAACCTGGCCGCAAATCACCAGCTCTGAGTCTCCCAGGTCCTTAGTCAAAAAATCGAGATGATGGAAAGAGTAACTGCTTGTCCAAGCCCAAGAAGCTGCTGTTAGGAGCAATCATCTATCTCCCGAGAGAGCCCCCGGGTAAACCATAAAGCCACATGCACCTTAATGATTGCCTAGCACAGGCATTTTTGATTTAGGAGATTGGGAAAGAGGGAGTCAAAATAACCTGGTTGGTTCTTTTCTTTTTTTTTTTTTTTTCTTTTTTAAATTTCTTGATTGTGTTTTGGTATTGGGAATTATTTCTGAGGGATAACCCATATCTCTTGGTTAATTAACCCTTTACTGCTGGTCAAGAATCTTCTTTTGAAATGTTACATCCCCCAACTATAATCCCACAAGTGAAAAGGGGCTAGGAAACCTTGGCCCGTGGGAACCAGGAGGCCACCTTCCTATTCCAGGGGCTGTTGCACAGCACATCAGCCTAAACAGAAGAGGATCGATTTGGAAGGACATACCATGTCCCATCTCAGAATTTTAGGAAACTTCAAAGAACATAAAAACCAATTTATATTTTTTGCAACTGGCCACAAATTTACACTTGAGGATTAGAGATTGAAGAGGCAGGAGAAATCTGGCTGTTCCTCAAAAAGTTAAGCATGGTGTTGGCATATGACTCAGCAATTCTATTCCTAGGTAGAAGTGAAAGTGCATGTTCACCCGAAAAAACACAGGTCTGCAGCAGCATTATTCACTCTGGCCACAAAGTGCAAAGGATCCAAATCTCCATCAACTGATGAACAGACAGATAAAATGTGGCCCACCCCTACAATGGAATACTATTCAGCCATAAAAAGGAATGCAGTGATCCGCCATACAACAAGCATGAACCCTGGAAACATTATACTAAACGAAAGAAGCCAGACATAAAAGGCCACGGGTCATTTGGTTCTATTTATAAGAAATGCATAGACCAGACAAATCCAGAGGCAGAAATAGATTAGTGGTTGTCAGGGGGCAAGGGGAGGGATGAATGGGGAATGAATGCTACTGGGAAGGACTTTCTTTTTGAGATCATGGAAATATTGCAGAGTTAGTGAACACACTCTAAAACTAAATTGCACATTGAATTGATTTTTTTTTTTTTTTTTGGAGACAGAGTCTCACTCTTTCACCCTGGATAGCGTGCAGTGGCATCATCATAGCTCACAGCAACCTCAAACTGTTGAACTCAAAAGATCCTGTTGCCTCAGCCTCCGGAGTAGCTGGGACAATAGATACCTGCCACTAAACTTGACCAGTTTTTTTGTATTTTTAGTAGAGATAGGGTCTCCTTCTTGCTCAGGCTGGTCTTGAACTCCTGAGCTCTAGAAATCCACCCTCCTCGGCCTCCCAAAGTGCTGGGATTACAGGCATGAGCCACCTCTCCTGGCCCACTGAACTGAATTTTATGTTACACAAATTACATCTCAATAAGGAAAAAAACATAAAACTATTTTTAAAAAAGAGCTAACAATAGTGGCTAACCAGATAATTAGGGCACTTTTAACAAGATGATGACTTGTTAAAAAACAAACAAACAAACAAACAAAAACCCACTTCATTTCTGTGCCTTGGTTTTCTCATCTGTAAAACGAAGGTAACAGTAGAATCTACCTCGTGCAGTTGTTGTCAGGATTAGGAAGGATTAGAACAACACCTGACCCACAGCAAAAGCTGTATAAGAAACCTGTGGACTCAGGCTGGTTCTGAGGTTACAAGCATGCTTTCCGTATATGGAACATTTTTTTCTTTCTAGGCCTTTTTTTTTTTTTTTTTTTAAGAAATGAGATCTTACTGTGTTGCCCATGCTGGACTTGAACTCCTACGCTCAAGTGATCTTTCTGCCTCAGCCTCTGAGTAGCTGAGACTGCAGGCATGTATACCCAGCTAAAACTACTTTTAAGAATTGTTTTCTAATTGCAAAACCAATACATGGTCATTGTTCTTGGTGATATTTCACCTTGCTATGAGATATTCTTCTACATCATTTAAAGGCAGCATAGAATGTGATTGCAAGAAGGTACTGTAGATGCATTTTAAATAAAGTCTTCCAATTTTGACTTTTTACTTGCAATACCCTTTCTCTTTCTCTTTTGTTAATGGAAAATGAGAGGATCATTGCTGCCTTCCAAAATGGCAGGGAAAGAGAGCCAGGACTTTTCAGTTGCAAGTGGCAGAAATCCAATTCACAATTTTAAGCCAAAAGAAAGAAGGGTGGAGGGAGGGATTCTGAAGGTTGCATCACGGGGTAGAATGTAGTGATGGCTGGTTCCTTGGGCTCACCCACTGTCAACAGGGCACCCTCTCTCTCTCTGGTTGGCTGTCCCCTGCAACTAGGAAACAGCTGGTTAACTAGGAAACAGCTGGTAACTTCCTCCTAGCTTCAAAACCTTACCTCTGTTAGCCAACCTCACCTAGACCACAGGGCAGGGTAAGAGGAGGAGGATTCCCCCCAAAGACAAGAGACAGAACATCATGATAGGCAGACCAAAACAAAAGCAACAGCAAGTTGCTTTAAAAAGCAATCAACTCAGCAGGGAGTAGTGGCTCAAGCCTATAATCCCAGCACTCTGGAAGGCCTAGGCAAGAGGATTGCTTGAGCTTAGGAGTTCAAGATCAGCCTGAACGAAAGCAAGACCCCCATCTCTACAGAAAATAGAAAAACTAGCCAGGCATTGTGGCAGGCACCTGTAGTCCCAGCTACTTGGGAAACTGAGGCAAGAGAATTGCCTGAACCCAAGAGTTTGAAGTTGCTGTGAGCTCTGATGATGCCAAGGCACTCTAAAGGGGCAAGAGAGTGGAACTCTGTCTCAGAAAAAAAAAAAAAGAAGAACAAGAAGGAAGAAAGGGAGGAAGGGAGGGAGGGAATCAACTCCACAAAAGAAATTTCTGGAGAAATTGTTATGTGCTCAACATAGGCTAAGGTGTGCAGGCAGAAGGCAAGAGGATTAACCATAATGCCTTAACTTTGTATGACATCACTTCCCAGTGAAAAGATGGATTTTTGCAGGCGTTACCTGTTAACCTTACAACTCCCAGTATTTATCAGCTTAATTTTACACATGACAGAAGACAAAGCTGAGGCTCGGTGCCTGTGGCTCAAGCGGCTAGGGCGCCAGCCACATACACCTAGGGTGGCGGGTTCGAATCCCCAGCCCGGGCCCGCCAAACAACAATGATGGCTGCAAACAACGATGGCTGCAACCAAAAAAAAAAAATGGCCAGGCGTTGTGGCAGGCGCCTGTGGTCCCAGCTACTTGGGAGGCTGAGGCAGGAGACTCGCTTGAGCCCAGGAGTTGGAGGTTGCTGTGAGTGTGATGCCATGGCACTCTACCCAGGGGGATAGCTTGAGGCTCCGTCTCAAAAAAAAAAAAAAAAAGAAGACAAAGCTGAGATGTGAACCCAAGTATACATCCCCCAATTACAGTGCTCTGTACTCACTGTACGTGTACAAGGGCCCACACTAAATGAAGTGGACAGAAGAAGACAGAGTAGATCCCAGTCTTCAAGGGCCTCTCTGTCTAACACAAATGCTCCCAAACTGCCAAGTCAGGGTGGTACACAGCATGGGCCCCTTAAGTGCTCCCTTCCGAGGAATGAGAGGCCCCAAGAACTGATGATTGGAAAGAGTTCCTGAAAGAGCACCTTGCAGGATGCAGGGAGACAAAGAGGAAGGCAAACAGGCCAGGGTGGGACCATGACTGGTCATCTGTTAGACTTCCTCAGGAATCAGAGATCTGGCTGGCTGGGACAGAAGGAACCCGTAAGAAATCAGTAGAAGATCAATACAATAAGCTTTTAAAAAACATCTAGGAATCCCTCTTTTAAGTGATTTACAAGTATTAAATCATTTATTTAATTCTCCCAAATATTTTAAGAAATAGGTCCCCTTATGATGCCCATTTTACAGAGGAGGAAATTGACGCACAGAAAGGTGTGAGTAGCTTACCACAGGTTAGAGTGACGAAGCAGAGACGCAAACCCGGTTGGAAGCCACTGGGTTCTATGTGCTCTTCGTAACTGTACGAAGCTGGCGATGGAAGACGTTCCACAGACAGCTAGAAAACACCTTTGCTACAGGTAAAAAGATGATGCTTGTGTTCTAGGGAAACTGTACACTGGAGAAACACTTCATAAGGAGGAAGCCACCATCAACCCCAATGCAGGCTGCTCACACACACACCCAGAACCCAAGGACACAACCTTTACAGGAACCTCCACCCCAAAGTCTACTCCTACTCCAACATTAACTCTTCAAAATGACAAACACTTAAGTAAAAGTGTTCCTCTCTCTTGACCTCCCATTCCCCAACACTTTCCTTCTGACACCCATGTCTTCATGTACTCCCCCAGCTTCACCCAATTTGGAACCCAAAGGTTCTGATAAAACGTTCTCATAATACCAATGTGTGAATGAATGGCAAGCTTCGAATAACTGCCTCGGTGACAAATGGCCAGCCTCCAAATAGAAGCTGGCTCAAGCCAATTTCCTTGGCCTGCTTCCCACTGCTATGTCAGGAATTAATTTGGATCATGGCTTCCCTCCCATTTTCTCTCCCCTGGTGGTGCCATTCTTCTCGTCCTCCCCCCCCCCATCCCCAAACTGGCCCACTCAGTCCTTTCCAGTTCAGAGGCAGCCTTTGCCAGAGGCCCCGAGGATTAAACCCTAAAGTGATGGCTTTAAGTTTTCTGTGTTTTTACTCCTTTGATTTCTAACTAACCCTAAGAGATAGGCATTATAATGGTCCCATTTCCAGATCTGCCCATGGTCTCACAGCTTGTAAGTCACAGAGCCAGGATTCAAACCAGCACTGTCCTGCACAGGCCTGGATAAGCACCCGGTCAGCAAGTGTCAGGTTCCAAGAGAAGAACCTCTCTTCCTACCATGCAAGTGACTCTCTGCTCTCAGTCACTCTACTTCCCTACTTGATCCTGAGATGGCCTAGGAACTGGCTTCTTCCCCAACTCGGAAATGACTCTTCCTTGTTCCTCACATCTTTAGCTGCATCACAGTCACCAGCTCTTTCTGGTCCTTGATAGTACTTCCTTAGTAAGCAGCATGCTTTAGTGTCTCCACCTGGGGGCTCCCCTACCTTCTGGACCCCCAGTTCTTCCAAAGTGTCTCTGTCTCTCCTCACCCTTGGTGCCAGAGCCTATGGGTTCCCCTTCCCTGTTTCATCACTGATGCCAAACAGAGGAGAGGATCTTTATGTTCAAGATCTTCCATCCAACACGTCTACATCTGATTTCAGATCAGCTCCCCAGGCTAAAGCTCCCTTCTCAACTCATCAAGAGAATTTTAAAAAATATTCTCTGACTGGGTGGTGCCTGTGGCTCAAAGGAGTAGGGCGCCAGCCCCATATATCAGAGGTGGTAGGTTCAAACCCAGCCCTGGCCAAAAACTGCAAAAAACAAAGTTCTCCAAGAGCAAATATTCCTTTGCATTTTTAACGCACGACAAAGGTCTAGAAATATCTCTGGGCTAAAATACTCTCTGTTTGTCCACTGGGATCTAGTCCTAGCCCTTCTCCTGCAGGCTCCACACACCAGGCTGACTGACATCATCTCCTTCTAAGGATCCCCTTGCCTGCAGGTTGCCAGGTGGGTTGAGCCAGTGAGAGACACAGGGAGGAGAAAGCGTTGGGCGGAAGGCTGAGTTTGGGGTGTTTTCACCAGCTCCCTCCCCATGTTGTTGGTTGGCCATGGCTGTGACTTCTTTAGAGTAGATATCCCTGCTCTTGCCCTCCCTGGCCATGGTCCCCACCTCTGAACCCTTCATAAATGGCCCCCTTGAAGTTCCCCATCACATTCTCCTTCATGATTCCCCTGCAGACCCTCACTGATATACCCTCATAGTGGGACTCGGGCGTGACTGCCACTAAGGTGACAGGTTCTGTGGGAGCTTTGGGTATCACAACATTTGGGGGACCATCTTCTTCTGACCAGGCCTTGGTCAGTGACTCCTTCACAAGACGACACTGACAAGAAACAGAAAGCTAAATGAGGACAGGGCAAGCCTGCTCTTCTCCCACCCTGTCCCATTCTTCACTGGGAGACACAGGATTTGACAGACAGACTCGCCAGGAGAAGGAGGAACTTCCCATTGCTAACAAAGTTGCAGCAAAGCCAGAGTTCTCAATCCTATGAAGGGGCTGGCGACTGGGCCTGAAGCCTGAAATACAAGACCTGGGAACCTTCAAGCTGACAAAGATCCTTTATTTATTTTTTTTTTAAGATCCGTTTCTGTCAACTGCCCTGAGAACCTCCTTCTTTCCACCAGTGCCCTTGCCTTTCAAATCGAAGACATGTCTGTCACTGACATGGGGAACTCAGACTCACATTTCCTCTGGCAGCTGTTGGTCAGATCTCTTCATAAATCTGCTAATGATTTTGAGTTCTGCTGCTAGACTGACATGCATCATCAGGAAAAAAAGTTATATAACTGGAAATGATTAGAAGATAAGGCTTCAAGCAGCATGTTTAGAAATTTCACTCTCTACCGAATTTGGGGATGAGTTTTAACAAATCGGCATTTCCCTGCTCTGACACTAGGAAGCCTTGTAGGCATGAGAATTCACCTTCAGTTAAAAGCGGACACCTTGGAACAAGGTTTGTCACAGGAATGTACCCTTAGTCTTCCCATCAGTCAGCTAGACTCCTCCCCTCACATTCTCCCCACAAAAATAATTTCAAAGTTATCCTTAGGCATATCACAGGAGAGGAAACCCAAGTGACCAATAAACATCCTAAAAGGTACCTGGCATCATTAGTTATCAGGACGATGAGAAAACCCCAGAATGATTCTGAAAGGGAGAGAAAAAAAATCAGACCAGTGGTCACTTCTGGTGGAACAAAAGGACAGCCTAGCAAAGCTTCTGGGGGGTGATGGTCAAGTTCTACATCTTTTTTTGTTTGGTTTGGTTCTTTTGGAGACAGAGTCTCACTTTGCTTCCCTTGGTAGAGTGCTGTGGAGTCCTAGCTCACGGCAACCTCAGGCTCCTGGGCTCAAGTGATCCTCTTGCCTCAGCCTCCCCAGTAGCTGAGACTACAGATGCCTGCTACAACACCAGGCTATTTTTTTTTTTTTTTTAAGAAACGGAGTCTCACACTTGCTCAGGCTGGTCTCAAAGGAACCTGTGAGCTCAGGCAATCTATCCACCTCTGCCTCCCAGAGTCCTAGGATTACAGGCTTGAGCCACTGATCGAGTTTAGGCTACACAGGTATTTGCATTTGTCAAAATTCCGCAAATGGCCCCCAAGATATGCGTATTTGACCGTATGCAAACTATACTTCAAAAATAACTATACACATTGTATTCCGGCTAATATTCTGTATGTTGAAGTGGTTAAGATGAGGTATGCTGATGTTCTCAACTTGCTCTGAAATGCTCCTGAGAAAATAAGATTGACAGACAGATGGAAGGTTAGATATGTGATAAAGCAAGTGTAATAAAATGTTAACGGCAGAATCTAGATGATGGGTAAATGAGCGTGCACTATAAAATTCTTGCAACTTTTCAAAGTTTTCATAATAAAATCTTGAAAAAAATTTAATTAAAAAGGTAAAGATAGGAAAAACATACCATGTTCATGGTTAGGAAGAATCAACATTGTTAAAATGTCCATACTACCCAAAACAATTTACAGATTTAACACAATTCCCATTAAAGCACCTCTGTCATACTTTAAAGATCTGGAAAAATTAGCACTTCATTTTATATGGAATCAGAAAAAAACTCAAATAGCCAAGATGTTACACAGAAATAAAAACAAATCAGGTGGAATCATGCTACCAGACTTCAGATTATACTATAACTCTATAGTGATCAAAACAGCATGGTATTGGCACAAAAATAACGAGGTAGAGGTATGGAATAGAATTGAGAACCAAGAGATGAATCTAAGCACTTATCATCATTTGATTTTTGATAAGCCTATCAAAAACTTAAATTGGGGGAAAGACTCCCTATTTAACAAATGGTGCTGGGAGAATTGGCTGGCAACTTGTAGAAGACTGAAACTAGACCCTCACCTTTCACCTCTAACAAAAATTTACTCTCATTGGATAAAAGACTTAAACCTAAGACATGAAACCATAAAGATTCTTGGAAAGAGTGCAGGTGAAACGCTTGAAAAAATAGGTCTGGGAGAAAACTTTTTGAGGAAGACCCCCAGGGCAATTGAAGCAATTCCAAGAATATATTACTGGGATCTGATCAAATTAAAAAGCTTCTGCACTGCCAAGAACACAGTAAGTAAAGCAGGCAGACTGCCCTCAGAATGGGAGAGGATATTTGCAGCTTACGTTTCTGACAAAGGTCTGATAACCAGAATCCACAGAGAACTCAAACTTAGTATAAAGAAAAGAACAAGTGATCACATTTCTCTATAGGCAAGAGACTTGTACAGAAACTTCTCTGAAGAAGAGAGGCACATGGTATACAGACACATGAAAAAATGCTCGTCTTTTTTAATCATCAGAGAAATGCAAATCAAAACCACTTTGAGATACCATCTAACTCCAGTAAGAGTAGCCCACATAACAAAATCTCAAAACTACAGATCCTGGCATGGATGTGGAGAAAAGGGAACCCTTTGCACTGCAGGTAGGACTGCAAGTTAGTACATTCCTTTTGGAAAGAAGTTTGGAAAATACTCAGGAAACTAAAAGTTGACCTGCCGTTGGATCCTGCAATTCCTCTACTAGGAGTATATCCAAAAGACCAAGAATCACTTTGCAAAGAAGATATTTGCACCGGATTGTTCATAGCAGCTCAATTCGTAATAGCCAAGTCATGGAAGAAGCCCAAGTGCCCCTCGACCCATGAATGGATTAATAAATTGTGGTATGTGTATACCATGGAATACTATGCAGCCTTAAAAAAGATGAAGCCTTTATCTCCTTTACGTTTACATGGAGGGATCCGAAACATATCCTCCTGAGTAAAGTGTCTCAAGAATGGAGGAAAAAGTATCCAATATACTCAGTACTTCTATGAAACCTAGTTATATTTTACTCACACATTCTTGTGAAAAATAGAACACAACTATAGCCCAAGTTGATGGAGAAAAGTGGAGTGGAAGGGGAGCGGGGGTGGCGGGGAGGTTCGAGAGAGGGAGAGTAAAAGGCGGGATCACACCTATGGAACATATGACAAGGGTACAAGTCAAATCTGTGAAATGTAGAACATAGATGTTTTGGCACAATAATCAAGTAAATGAGGTGACAGCTATGTTGATTGGTTTAATGTAACCATGTTAGATTGTATTAAAAAAATCAGCACATTGTACCTCACATATACATGAATGTATTCATGATCTATGTGTATTTGACTTAATAAAGAAAAAGGTAAATATAAAACACACACACACTCAACCAAATGACTAAAATTTTAAAAAGCTGACCATACCGCACACAGACAAGGATGTAGAACTACGGGAACCTACAGACACTGCCAGCAGAGGTGGAAAACTATTTGGTAGCATTTTCCAAAACTAAACATCTGATACGCATACTCCATGACTCAGCAATCCTACTCCTAGGTGTATACCCCACAAAGACGAGAGCTTTTATCCACCAAAAACATGTTCAAGAATGTTTGAGTTAGCACTACTCATCACCATATGAAACAACCCAACTGTCCACCAGGAGTAGAATCAGTAACAGGTGGTATATTCATTCATATGGTGACATGCTATAGACAGCAATGAGAGTGAACCACAACAAGGGCGCATCTCACAACCCAACTTGCACGTTGAATGAAAGGAAGTCAGATGCCCCCCACCACCACTACCAAACAGAGTACCTCCTCTGTGCCCTGTTTACATAAAACACACAAAAAGGGCGAAATTAATAAATGGTATAGAAGCCAAGACCCTGAACCTTTGCAAGACAGTACTAAGTTAGAGAGAAGATTCCTGGGATCCTGGTAAGGTTCTGTGTCCTGGTGTGGGTGGTCATTCTGGGTGTTCTCAGTTTGTAAAAATGTGGCATGAGCATTCCTCTGTATAGATAGTATGTTAACTTTTTTTAAAAGAATGGATCTTCAGGCTCAGGGCCTGTAGCACAGTGTTTACGGCGCCAGCCACATACACCGAGGCTGGTAGGTTCAAACTCAGCCCAGGTCAGCTAAACAACAATGACAACTGCAACAGAAAAATAGTCAGGCATTGTGGCAGGCACCTATAGTCCCAGCTACTTGGGAAGCTGAGGCAAGAGAATCACTTAAGCCCAAGAGTTGGAGGTTTCTGTGAGTTATGACACCACAGTACTCTACTGAAGGTGACATAGTGAGACTCTGTCTCCAAAAGAAAAAAAAAAAGAATGGATCTTCAAGCAATCTGTAGAAATCAGGAGTGGGAGGCTATGTTTAACTGTTTACTCTTTGCTTTCATGCCCATTCTTATTGCCTATTTAAAACACGAACATTAAGTAAAACTGTCACAGGACCACATAGAACTGAGAGTGACTTCAAAGACCACCTGTTTAACTCTCTCCTCTTATAGACACTGAGAGCTGGGGCTTAGAAAGGTTAAAGAATGGTACAGGTTACCTAGCCAGGGAGGACAATGGCACCATAGAGCCTGTGAACCCCAACTTCTCTCCATGGCTAAGCCTCTGCCATCTCACTGTGACTGCCTGGGGTCACTGTTGCCACCTAGGAAATCTCATCACAGGTTCACTACACGGCACCTTCCTCTAACTACTATAAAGTTTATAATGTGGGGTTTTGGGGCGGGAGGGTTTGCAGTTTTTGGCCAGGGCTGGGTTTGAACCCAGCACCTCCAGTATATGGGGCTGGCGCCCTACTCCTTTGAGCCACAGGCACCGCCCTATAATGTGGGGTTTTAATTAATTAAATTTTTTGAGGGAAAGGGTATCATTCTGCTGCCCAGCTGAAGTACAGTGGCTATTCACAGGCACCAAGATAGAGCACTAGAGTCTTGAACTCCTGGCCTCAAGTGATCTTCTTCCCTCAGCCTAGAGTTTACTCTGGAGAGTAACTAAGACTATGGGATGACCACCAGTGCACTCAGCCACGATACAGTTTTCGACAGGACACAGTAGATTGCCAACCACAGAAATCTAACCCCCTCCCACACACTCACACACACAATGAAGATGTGGCAGTACCAATTGGCTCACAGAACTTGGAAGTTCAAGAGAATATGACCTTCGGGTACAGAGAGATCCAAGTGCTTAAATAATATTACGTTAGCTCTGTTTTCTTTTTCGCTAACTTCATTCTCAGGTGCTCCCCAGGTATAATCAAAGACAATTTGGCAACTCTAAGTTTATAATCTTCCTAGCTATAACAACCCCAGGGGAGAAAAGTTATCTCTCCCAAATTATACAGCAAAAGGTCCTAGGGAGAAGGACAAATGCCATGGAACCAGTTTGGGCCACATGTCCATTTATGATTCACTGTGGCAAGCAGAATTCATGTCAAGGCTGAGTCCAACCAAACCAAAAACCAGCTCCAACCAAGCCATTCATTTTCTGTTAATTCACTGCATCATTGGTCTCCCAAAGAAAAACTGAGGTGTTACCACCAGAAGAAAGTGAATAAGAGACAACAAACGAGAAATACCTACTACAGTGGATGTCCTCTTGTTCCCTAGTTCAAGCATTATAACAGAATGCCACCACATCAATGGGAAATGAAGGTGGCAACATTGAACTTGAGCTCCCTATAGGCTCACATTCTCTCACATTTCAGCTGACACTCAACAGTTAATCTTGACAGAGCTCAGTTGTTCCACTTAGTCATTAAGTATTACATTTAAATCAAATGTGCCCTCCAGTTCAAGCCAAAAACATCCAATGATAAGATGATGGAGCCAAATATAAATGTCAATTTGTCAATCTGCCCTGTAAAAAACGTCTTCCCAGCATTCTGGCAGAACCCTGCTGTGGGCTCTCACTCTGCAGGTGCTAATATCCCGCAGGCACAGGCTGGGTCCCTCTGGAGATGAACTGAGAGCAGTGACTTGGCTTAGGATCTTCCTTGCTCTGGCAGCCGGGACTGAGGAAGCAGGAGCTGCCCAGTGTTAAAACCAACAGCCTGTGTTCAGAGGACTGGGTGGGCTTATTTCAGGGGGTGGAGAGTAAAAAATCACACTGAATTCTCACTCACTCTCTCTAGCAGGGAGCTGCACATTTTATGAATAGTGTGAACCACTCCTGGCTGTTCCTTCCTGAATTTATTTAAAGAATTTACCCTTCAAGTTTCCTGGGGTGCCCCTCCCACTCGTTCTTGACAAGCACTTGGGGAGAGCTCATTTCTTCTGATTTTTTTTCTTTAAAGAAGAAGAAGGGGGGGAAAGGGGGGGATTGCAAAGGTCCCAGCTTGAATCGTTTTGGTTAAAGTTTGACCTTTTCATTTCGCTGACCATTTGTCATGGTGCTTTTGCAGAGATGTATAAAATGAGAAACACAGAGCCACATCTGACCAGGCCAGATTTTTCCATGAATCCATAACTTGTTATAAAAGAATGGTATAAATTAGTTGCCTATGAAAAATGTTTTAAAACACTAAGTTAAATAAGCCCATCACAAAAGGGCAAATATTATATGATTCCATTTAAATGAAGTACCTAAAATAGTCAAATTCCCAGAGGCAGAAAGTAGAATGGTGGTTGCCACGTGCTGGAGGTGGGGAGGAGAGAATGGGGAATTTGCATTTAATGGGTACAAAGTTTTAATTTTGCAAGGTGAAAAGGTTCCAGAGATAGATGTGGTAAAAATGATGTGAACATACTTCGTATGTGAGCTATACACTTAATGGCTAAGATGGTAAATTTTGTTATGCGTATTTAAAAAATAAATAAAAACGGACAAAGAAAAAAATGCCTTAAAATAGAAACACAGATTAGAACAAGATTTACAGAAATGAAAATATCTAGGTATAAAAATGCTTTAGGCTGGGCGTCACGGCACACATCTATAATCCCAGCATTCTATGATGCCAAAGGCAGGAGGGTCACTTGACGTCAGGAGTTAGAGATCAGGCTGAACAAGAGTGAGATCCAGTCTCTACAAAAAAAATAGAAAAATTAGCCGGGAGTAATAGTGCACACCTATCGTCCTAGCTACTCTGGAGGTTGAGGCAGGAGGATCTCTTGAGCCCAGGAGTTTGAGGTTATGGTGAGCTACAATGATGCCCCTGCACTCCAACCTGGCCAACAACAAAATTCTGTCTTAAAAACAAACAGAAATGCTTCAGAGAGGAATACACAGCTTAGAATAAAGTTGAAAGAAACAAAAATATCTAACACAATTTTAATTAGCACCTTAAAAGATGTTAATTGGATGCAAATGTTTATTGTTCTTTATCCATCACTCCTGCATCTTAGCTCAGTCTTTCCACTTCAGTTTGGGCACAGGGCTGTGTTCTGAGTGCTGACAAGCCCTTGGTTCCCAATCCATCCTTGGCACTGCCATCCTCCCAGCAAGCCCCTCAGAATTTCCATCTTGTGGCTGCTTCACAGTAAGACTGACAGTGCCTGTTGAGTTACAGTGGCCTAGGACACCCTTTCCAGCCAGATGCCCTTAGGTTGGTGCCTCCAGCCCTCACCTGCTGAATGAGCATATTCAAAGTACTAACCTTAGGGAGGGCCAATTAAATTAGAGAGTGCAGATAAAGTGCTCGAGTAGCACACTGTACTGTACAAAGGAAGAGACCAGGACATGACAGATGCCATTAACAATCCCCCAGCCTCCTGTGACATCCAGCTCAGCTTTCTCAGTTTCGCACGTCCACTGCTCACTGCAACCACATGGGAGCTTCGCCTAGTCAGACGTCACTGGCCTGGTGTGGCCAAAAGCATCACTGTCCAGTTATGGTTCCCAATGTGTGGCCAGGATTAGAAATATGGCCCTGACTGGTCTTTCTCTTGGAAGAAAATTACCCCCAAAACAGTTTAACTCGTCTTGCCATAGATAGAGATGTACCCTGACTTCATCTTGCAGCTCCTAAAACACAAAGAGCTGGCTGCATGGGCGGCCCACAGAAGCCTCTGTTCTGACTCCACTGAAGGTTCTTGTGCCACCAACTCTGTACCCCCGTCGGTCTCCACTTCCTCGTCTTAGCAACACCTTTTATGCATCAAATCCTACAGATCGCTCATTAGGTGGGCAAGCTCATCCAACGGTTTAAAACACTGGCTTTTTGCCAAGAATGCCTTTGAAAGGTCAGATCTTCCTTTTCCCTGGGACACCTAAAATAGAACAACTGTGCCCCCAAAGTCCATGTAAGCAGAGGATCCACTGCCTACATACTTATACTGCACCTAGCTCTCGTACACAGAGCTCCTCAACTCCAGCCCCAGCACCCACTGCAGCCCCCACAGAGACATCAGCCTCTTCTGGAGAGAGAGCCAATGGCTCTCAGGGTCTGGAAACAGGACTCTTGGGTGAGCTGATCAGACATTCTGTCACCTTGCCCCATCCAGAGGCCCCACCTGGGCCTCAGGATTGCCCACTACTACACAGGAAGGTCATTCTGCCCTTGGCCAGCCTTGCAGAGCCCTCAGCACAAAAGGCACCAGGAACCCAGAACTGCTTGCTCTTTTCCAGTGGGGGAGGGGAGTTCCTTCATCTCAATCCCAAGGAGAACTCAAATTTTACAAATTGGCATCAGAGTTTAGTTAGAGAAATATATCTCTTTTCCTTCTCTACTTTTTTCTGCATTATATTATTTAATGAAATACAGTAGAACCTCTGTAAGTTGATTACCCAAGGGACTGAAATGGACTGGTCAACATACAGTGGTGGTCAACATAAGGTCTACTATACTTATACATACATGTGGTACATGCCCAGTCTGTGAAAATTAGGTTAACTTAAGGAGGTGGTCAAAGTAGGGAGGTGGTCAGGAGGTTCTGCTGAATTTATGAATACTTCTCTTTCATAATATATTGTTTTTCTGATTAGAATATTCATACATGGCTCGGCGCCTATAGCTCAACCGGCTAAGGCGCCAGCCACGTACACCTAAGGTGGCGGGTTCGAATCCCCAGCCCGGACCCGCCAAACAACAATGACGGCTGCAACCAAAAAATAGCCGGGCGTTGTGGCAGGCGCCTGTGGTCCCAGCTACTTGGGAGGCGGAGGCAGGAGACTCGCTTGAGCCCAGGAGTTGGAGGTTGCTGTGAGCTGTAATGCCACGGCACTCTACCCAGGGGGGACAGCTTGAGGCTCTGTCTCAAAAAAAAAAAAAAAAAAGAATATTCATACATGTTATCTGAAGGAAATTGGAGAAGGAGGGTCACAGGAGAAAGCCCCAAAAAGGAACTAATCATTTCCTTAATCCCTTCTCCTGGCAATAACTATCATTAGCATTTTGATGACTCTTTTTCCAGACTTTCTTTCATGAACACATTCTCTCACACACGTTTCCCCCCACATACAAATTTAGAATGTTATTGTACATGGTATTTTGCAGCCTTAACTTAATATATTATGAACTGATCTTTTCTAAAGAAAAAAATTTGCCTATTCTGCTTAGTCAGTGAAAGCACAAGATAATAAAAACAATTTTAAGCATTATAATGGTTGAAAATGAGAATAAAACTCTTCACTGAATAAAAAAGATCGTCATATTGATAAAGCCAGGACCCAGCCAATACTATGAACTGGGGCCAAGGACAGCCCTCTAGCCCCCCAACCCCAGACTCAACTCTGAGAATTTTGTGGAAAGAGACCTCATCCTGAGTCCTTCACTCTGTGGCTACCTGCTGTGTGGCCTAAAAGTTATTTTAACTTGTCTAAATAAGTCTTTTGGCTTCTCCCAGTGGCTTACTCCTATAATCCTTGCACTCTGGGAGGCTGAGGCAGGTGGATTGCTTGAGCTCAGAAGCTTGAGACCAGCCTCAGCAAGAACAAGACTCAGACTCTACTAAAAAGAGAAAAATTAGTCAGACATATGTGGTGGGTGTCTGTAGTCCCTGATGCTTGGGAGGCTGAGGCAGGAGGATCACTTGAACCCAGGAGTTTGAGGTTACTGTGAGCTAGGCTGAGCCCATGGCACTCTAGCCTGGGCAGCAGAGTGAGACTCTGTCTCCAAAAACAAATAAACAAAAAACCTCAAGACTTTTGTCTAGATTTGTCTATTTCTAACTTGTTTAAAGTTCTATCTTTAAACTTGAATCTTCTCATAGCTAGAGAAAAACATGAAAAAAAGCCAATCACTTGTGGGTGTCAAAAAAGTAAGACAATGGGATCCAAGGGCAGCTTAGGGAGCCTGGAAGTAACATGGGTGTTTGACCCATGTCTCCTTTGTAGGAGCTGGGCCTGTTTGGAGGACTGCTGGCCCTATAACCCAGCAAATCACCCTCTTCTGTGACCCTCCAGAGAGTCGTCCAGCATGGGTACTTGTGTAAAAACACAGCAATGGTATTTTTAATATCAAGAGGAAAAAAGAAAGAAAGAAAAAATCAGAAACACTTTAAATATCCCTCAACTAAAGAATAGAAAATACACTAAGCTATATCCAACTATAGAATACTATGCAGTTTTTATAAATAACCACTGACAGACAAGTGCTAACAAGAAAATATCTTCAAGATATATTATTGAGTTGGGGGGGAGAAGAAATTATCTCTTATTTTATTTATTTAAAAGATGAACTAAACCCACAAATCATCAGAGTATGTTTCCACAAGGGGCCTGGAGTGGTGGGGGTCAGAATAATTCTGGGCTTCTCAATCTTTCTGCATTATTGCCTTCTCTAAGGAGGCTTTTAAGATATGTCTGTCCTAATCACTCTCCCACTTACATAAAATTTTTAATCCCACAGACAAGCCACATACACGCAGCTGGTGCCACACTGTGGCCCTAGAAGGCCACAAAACCAGCGCCACACCTAGGATAATTCTGCCATCCAAGAACCAGTTATCTCTCCCTTTGGGGCAATACCACTCCTACAGAGAAGGTATGCTCTAACTTGTGTGATTAAAAATTAATAATAAAACAAAACACACTTTTTTAACTAATAATTTTTTTAAAAAATCAGCACAATGTGAAGCCTACAGATAGTATCTCTCCCATAAAACTCTCTAGGGACTGATCCTGCCAGTGAGGCGTGGATGGGGTTAAGGGAAATACAAGCACAGACTTTAGCTATGCTCAAGTTTATGTTTATGTTTATACCGAAACCCCCGAGAATGGGCATTGTGCCTGAGGCTACAACCTCATCTCAGATATTGTCCGGGGTGTGCTCAGAGGCACTTGGTGTTTTCTATTCCTTGAGAGCACTGACATCTCCATGGCTGCCTTCACCGAATCTGGGGAGGGAGAGAGGGAGGGAGGGAGGGTTGTCCAGCCTCCTGGTTTTCCTCCCAGCTGTTGCTGCTCCTTCTCCACCCAGTCCTCTGACCTTGGGGTACCTCCAAGCCCTGTCCCTGGACCTCTTTCCCACCCATCCCACTCCCTAGGTGATCTCATCCAGTATGGTAGCTTGAAGACCGCTATAATGACTTCAATTTTTTTTGAGACAGGGTCTCACTCTATTGCCCAGGTTGGAGTGCAGTTGTGTCATCATAGCTCACAGCAACTGCAAACTCCTGCACTCAAGAGACCCTCCCACCTCAGCCTCCCAAGGAATTGGGTTGACAGGTGCACACTAGCATGTCCTACTGATTTTTCTATTTTTTGTTTTAGAGATGAGGTCTTGCTCTTGCTCAGGCTAATGTGGAACTCCTGGCCCCAAGCAATCCTCCCTCTTCAGCCTCCCAGAGTGCTAGGATTACAGGTATGAGCCACCACCTCTTTCCAAATGCTTATTCAACACTGTTACTTAAACATCTATAGAATCTCAAACTCAACCTGCCCTAAACAAACTCTTCATCTTTTCCCAAACCTGCTTCTTTCAGTCCTTCTCATCACATTCAAAACAGGCTCCTTCCTTCTACTTGCTATGCCACACTCCTTAAAACCATCTTTGAGATATCTCTCAGACTTTGAACTTATCACCAAATCCCACTGTTCAAACCTTCAAAATACCTCCAAAACCCAATGCTATCAGCCACGCAACATCTACGACTCTAATTAAAGCCAAGGTCATCTCTCACATGTATTATTGCTGTAACCTCCTCACTCATTTCCCTCCTTCCATCTTTTCCTCCCCTATGATGCACTCTCAACAAAGCAGCAGAGTGATCTTTGCAAACGCAAACATCTAAGCCAGGTCAAGTCACACCTCTGCTTCACAGCCCCTCTAAGGACTCCCCCGCACTCAGAGGAAGCATCAGGTCCTCACAAGAGTCTCTAAGGCCCTCATGCCCTGGGGCCCTGTCCACTCTTCAGTCTAGTCACCTCTCTGCCCCCATCTTCAATACTCCCCATGTCACACTCATTGTGCCCTAGCTACGCTGAACTCTCCAGGAATATTCAAACCTCAGGGCCTTTGCACATGCTGCTCTCCCTGCCTTCTGGTTAGAATCCTCTTCTAGAAACACACACACTTACCTCCTCATATTCTCCAGGGCTTGGGTCAGATGTCTTCTCTTAATGAGATCTTCTCTGCACATCCCACTTAAAATTTCAAACTTTCTAAGTCACCAGGCAGTTTTAGTTTCATTTGCTATCTGTCACCCGCATCTAAAATGTAAACTCTACAAAGGCTGAAGTGTCTGTCAGTTTTGTTCACTACTACATCTCCAGCTTCCCAAGTTGTGCCTTGTACACAGCCAGCGCTCAATGAGTGCTTGTTCAAAGAATGAACCCCTACACCTTGTTCACGTGCCAAAAGGTTCCAGTGAGAAAAGAAGCAGTCTCTTAACCTTATATCTTATGCCCAGCACCTCTGTCACTTTCTTTGAGCTCAGAAGGTCTTTGAGCTTAAAAGTATCCCTCTGTCACACATGCACACACAATACCCCTGCAGGTCCCTGAACAACTCAAAGGCCAGCTGGTAGTTTCTGTGGCTGAGCCAGCAAACCACAGAGATCAACTGTTTTCTAAGCTCAGCAATTTGCCTACAGCCCAGCTAAGGGCAAAAGTCCTTCTAACTCCCAGGCACCATCTCTCTCTGTAGCTTCACCTGAACCATAAGGAATCCATGATCCATCAAGCTCTGAGTTCCATTTATGCAAAACCCTGAAACTTCCTTTCCTTAAGTCAGAATCTTTTCCTCTTCTGGTTTGGAAGAAAACCAGAGGTGTTAAAACCGAACATCTTGACCGAATTTCCTCTAGGCAAGCTTTCCCTGGGCTTACTCACTCCAACACACCAGCCCCTCCTGCCAGACCCAGTCAGAGCCAGACTTCTCAGGAACTTGGTCCAAGCAGGGCTCCAGCAGTGAACCCGGAACCCAATTCACAGCTGGCTCTGTGCCTGTCACCAAGAATCGTTGACAACAGTTCCTTAAATCAGGCCCTCTGGTAGCAAATGAGGAACACCCCAATTTAGTAGGAAATAGGTTTTCCTCGAAGTGTCTCTGAAGTTTGTGGAGACAAGAGGGATCTATGCTGCTTGAGTAATAGGAAAGGCCACCTGCAACTTTTATAGAACTTATTCTGGACTTGAAAATTTTAAGATGTTAGAGGAGAAAAAAATCTCCACAATGAACAAAGTCCAACTGCAGAAAGATTCATTTCCCATCTCCTTAAATAAGTGCAGCCACATGGTTCTTATCTGCCATAAATACCACAGTCCCTGCAAAGAAGGGTTGAGGCAGTGAAGAGCACTGGTACCAAGGAGTGTCGGAACCTCTGGATGGCTGTGTGTCCTGAGCAAGTTCCTTAACCTCTCTGAGCCTTCACTTTCTTTATCTAAGAAATGGAATCCACCTTGCCAGCCTATTGAGTAGATTAAGTGAGAGATTCCACATGAAAGCCCTCTATAACAATTATAGGACTAAATATGTGAAGTTTTATCAAATATATTAAATGTCTTATGTTTAGAACTCTATGAGGGGCACCAGGAAGAAGCATAATAAGGAGAAATAAGAGACAGTCATCACCTCTGCCTTCAAGAAGCTTCAACTTCAGCTGGGAAAGCAACACACACAGGGTGGCAGAAGACATAGTATTTGCAAAAAAAAAAAAAAAAACAACACAGCAAGAAAAGCACACACCTCCACCTGCCACTTTCCTCTCAGTGTCCCTTGGGTCTGCTTGTTTGGATTCTAACATCTGCCTAAGTATCTATCAATCTGGCTACTTCCTGGACTGCAAAAAGTCCTCAAAGCTGTCTTTAAACTAAGTCTCTAAATCCAAGCCAGATGGGATGACACGCCATTGCAGCCCATGTTCTTCCTCCTCCTCTGGTCCAGTCCTGGCTGACTTCACCCCACCACCCGCAGCCAGTGCCATCAACCCCCTTCCCCTATAACTTGTCCTACCCTGCTCAAGGGTGCCCCGTGCAACATCCAATCATCTTGTTTACTTCGAGCACAGCACTAAACAAACACTTTCCTACTCTCTGCTCTGTCCACAAGCCAGCTGAAGAAAAAAGAAGAAAGGAAAAGGGAATTTAAATGCAACAATTAGATAAAGGAGAAAAGAGGAAGCCAAAAGAAAAAAAAAAAAAGCAGAAAGGGAGAAAATCAAAGGAAAAATGAGAAACATAAATAACTATCATTTGACATCTGACTTTCCAGCTTAGGAAGGGCTTAAACTCACATTCCATGATTTATACCTCTCAAGACACTGCAGGACTGAGCAAGCAAGAAAGGGAATTTTATACCCATTTAGGAAGTGAGTAAATTGAGGCTTAACAACATCTCACAAATGCACCCAGAGTCAGCAAGGGCGTACCTGCCTTCCCGTTTCACAAGAGCTTCCTCTGCTACCAGTAACCCCTGCAACCTCAACACGGACCAAAGACAGCGGGAGATGGAAAAAGAAGTGGATGGTGCTACTCACAACTGCCAAAACACGGAGACAACCCACGTGCCCATCAACCGATGAAGGGAGCACTGAGCATCCCCAGTGGAATATTACCAGGATGTGAAAAGGAGTGAGCACTGATCCCTGCCAATCCACGATGAACCTCAAAGACACCATGTCAACTGAAAGACATCAGACACAGAGGCCACACATTCTGATTCCATTACTAAGAAATACCTAGAACAGGCAAATCCATAGAGATGGAAAATAGATGAGAGGCTGCCAGAGGCTGAGGATGGGATGCGGGGAGAATGGGGTTCCTAGCCACCTACCAGGAATGCAAGGGGAGAAAATGGGTGGTAGAATGGGGATGGTGACTGCTTACTGAGCAAGGGCGGGATGGGGGGTTGACCGCTTACTGGGCATGTGGGGGATTGGGGGAATGATCACTTACTGGGCACGGGAGGGAGAATGGGGGTGATCACTTATTAGGCATAGGAAGGAGGAGAAAGGGGGCTGACTAGGCACAGGGTTTCTCTCTAGGGTGATGCAAATCTGGAACTAGATAGTGGACACAGTTTCACTACAGCGGAAATGGATTAAATGCCACTGAATTGTATCTTTTTAAATGGCAAATTTTATGTTTTGTGCGTTTTACCACTATGTTTTAAACAGCGGGGTAGGGGAAGATGGAGAGGAGCATGAAGAGAAAACTGGACACAAAGTAGGAGGTATGGGGGAGACTCCCAGGCAAGTCATGAGCTTCCCAAAAATCAGGGGCCTGGGGACCTCAGAGCTGTAAAAGGAGACTCTCTCTCCTCTTCCACTATGGAGGTAACAGGACACTGGTTTGCCCGTTGTGGGGGCTGCAGACCCAAATAAAGGCCCAGAAGCAGCCTTGAAAACAGGGCAGTGGGCAGTGAGCAGAGAAGATGGAGAGTTGGGGATGCCAACACACCCACAGCAAAGCCAGCTGATCTCACTGGGAAATGCTCCCTCGGCACATGCTTATCCATCCTTTGTACCGACTAAATCATTCATTCCCCAAATATGAAATCAGTGGATAATGTGAGTAGGTTCCCACCCCTGGGGGGTTCAGGACACTACAGTGACAGTGTCCCTGGACTCATTCAGTGAACCCTCCAGAGGGGAAAGGCGTTCAGTCTCATTGGCTGCTATGACTTAGCTTAATATCGTCTGTGGCTCAGTCCAACAGGTGTAAACAAAAACTAATAAAGGAGGATTTTGTCTCTGATTTTTAACACATATTAATCACATTTGGTGACTGGGTAGAGATCAGAGATGTGAACAGGACACTGTCTGCAGAACCAATAATAAGTGGCCTGGCAGGGTGAGCTCTAAGTAGAAACCCGATGTGGAAAACCAGCTATTTTAATTAAAAATTGTAAATTGAGGCCCTGCCTAAGGAATTTGACTTCATGTCCTTGTGTCAGACAGAATTCTTCCAAAAGACCTGCCCCAGTGCCTGTAGGGGCCAGCACCCGACACACACTCTGCCCTCAGAGCTCACAGTTAATGTGGGAGACGTGAGATAAAGGAGGTAAATGAGTGGAGTGTGTGGCCTGTTAGCTGGGACTACATGTTAGGAACAAAAGTAGGACACACAGAGAGTGTCCTTGGGATTTTTAAGGTTTTGATCCCCTGCAGATCTATGTCAGTAGGTGGCTGGCCCAGATCAGGGTTAGGGGCCTGTGTTAGTCTGCCTGGCTGCTGTAACAAAGCACCACAGTCTAGGAGCCTGAAACAAAGGAAACGTCCTTCCTCACCTCTCTGCAGGCTGCAAGTCCAAGATGAAGGTTTATTCTGAGGTCTCCCCCACCCCAGCTTGAAGAAGGCTGCCTTTTCCCGATGTCTGGATAAGGTCTTCCTTCTGTGTGCATCTGTGCCCTGATTTCCCTTTCTTAGAAGGACGCTAGTCAGGCTGGATTAAGGCTCATCCAACATACAGTCTCCAAATGTGGTCACAATCTGAGGATCTGGGGGTTAGAACTTGAACACAGAAATCAAGGGGACCCAACTCAGCCCGTCACAGGCCCTGGGTACTCCCATAGCCCCAGACCATGCTGGGCCGCTCACTGTGCTGGGCGCACCTCCCTGACCATTTGCCTGGTTCCCCATGGAACACTAGCCCTCTGGCCACAGGGACCCCTGAGTCCTGTCTACTCTGTGTCCTTCTTAGCTGCATCCCAGGCCTGAGAACACACCTGGAGCCTCAGAGCAGCTCCATCAAAGACAGGAGGAAAGGCTGGAGGAGGCCAGGAGACCAATGGAGCTCTCACTGCAAAACGGTTAAAGCTGGTCTAGGCCCAGAATTCCAGCAGTTTTTCTAGAAAATCTCCTGAGCAGGGGATGGTGTCAGACACAACTTCAATGGGGCCAGTGGAGAAAGAACAACCCCAGCACAGAGGTGAGGGGTTAGGCCCAGCCTCCAGGAGAGTTGGCACGATTGCATTCTCGTGCACCAGACTCCCAGCTCTTCTCTCGGCAGGGCCTTTGGGAACAGCACTGGCTTTTGTCACCAGTTAATCTGTGAACTCCAAATCACATTCACATCCACCTTCACCTTCAAAATCCTTCCAGTTACCCCAGGAGACAGCAAAATACCACCTCTTTGACAGATGAAGAAACTGAAGGTCAGAGACTTCGTATGACTTCTGCAAAATCAAAAGGCCAATAATGGTGTGTATGGAGGGACGGGGGGATCCCAGAACCCCCACTTCACCTAGCACCCCTGCAGCAGCCCCACGGAGGAGCAGTGGAATGGCACGTCCCGTTCCCAGCAATGCCTGCTCCTCTTCCTGGACCTGCCCTCCCTGGTGTCCTCACTCAGGCCTCGAAGGGCACCCAGTGGCCTTCCCTTGGTGTGCAGAACTCTGAGCTGACCTGACTACACCCTTTTCAACCTTAGCCTTCCATGACCTCACAACAAGGCCATCTGTGACTGTTCAGAGAAAGGCTGGTTAGGCCATGAGCCAACATCAGACAAGATGTGCCCCATGCTCCAAGGCAAACTCTTTTTTTTTTTTTTTTGAGACAGAGCCTCAAGCTGTCCCCCTGGGTAGAGTGCCGTGGCATCACAGCTCACAGCAACCTCCAACTCCTGGGCTCAAGTGAGTCTCCTGCCTCCACCTCCCAAGTTGCTGGGACCACAGGCGCCTGCCACAACGTCTGGCTATTTTTTTTTTCCGGTTGCAGCCGTCATTGTTGTTTTGACGGGCCCAGGCTTCGAACCCGCCACCTTAGGTGTATGTGGCTGGCGCCTTAGCCACCTGAGCCACAGGCGCCAAGCCTCCAAGGCAAACTCTTGCTGTACCTTCTTTGATTCAGCCATCCATTCCATCCAACCATCCACACATCAAATACCTATTGAGCCAGACTTCAGAGGCACCATGCACGGGCCAGAGCAGTTACAGGCACTAAAGAAGCAGGTGTCCTGGCACAGAGGTGCTCTGAGTAGAGTGAAGGGAACAGTCTAACAAACAAGCCAACATGGTAGGCGCCATCCCAGCGGGAGGTCCCATGGAAGCCAGGGGAAGAAAAGACTCGGGGTCAAAGGCCATACAGAGGAAGGTGTCCCTGGGCTGGGTCTCGATGAGGATTATCATTCCCTAGGCAGGGATGAGAAGGAAGGGTCTGCAGACAGAGGCAGTGGCCATGTAAGGGCACAAAGGTGTCAAGGTGCCTGAGGTCCCTGGCTCAGTGGACACACAAGAGATAGTTACCAAGGATCGGGTAAATGGAGAACATGTCCCCTCCTAGGGAAGTATCAGTTACCTTCAAACGCTACCCTCCAGTCTTCCTAGATGCAGGACTGCTCCTCCTCCCCTACCCCACAAACCATGGAAGCCAAGTACAGGTGAATATGTGATGATCAATCATGCCAGCTGCCGGTCTACACTGTAACCCTTTCCAACTTGGCCACTTCTCACATTGGTCCTCATTTGCAAGAGACTTGCAGCTGTAGCTGAATATATATATGGTCCTGATGATTTGCAGTGAAGCATAATTTACACCTTCTACTGCTTCTCAGAGAATTCATTTCCCCAAAACTAATAATAAAGCAGACCAGGCAGCTGGAGTAACAAAGCACCCCAAAGGCTGAGCACGGAGGCTCACGCTTGTAATCCTAGCACTCTGATGGGCTGAGGCAGGACCCTTGAGCTCAGGAGCTCAAGACCAGCCTGAGCAAGAGCAAGACCCATCTCTACTAAAAATAGAAAAATTAGCAGACCTTGTGGTAGGATCCTATTGTCCCAGCTATAGGCATGAAGATCGCTGGAGTGCAGGAGTTTGAGGAGCTGTGAGTTAGGCTGACCCCACGGCACTCTAGCCCCGGCAACAGAGTGAGACTCTGTCTCAAAAGAAAAAATAAAAATAAAAAAGCAACCCAATCACCCCTGGGATGCAATTGGGAAACAAAGCAGAACAGCGCTGGTGGCGCAGGGCAAAGCAGATGGGCAGAAAGGAATGTCAGCATTTAACATCTCATAACACTGGGTTTTCAAACTAGGTCCCACAGAGCCGGAGAGAATGACAGAGCTCCCATCACAGTCCCCTGGGGGTGTATGTAGCAAGAAGGGCAGATACTGTATACAGGCCCCCCTAAAGCGAGCACAGATGAATACCAGGACTTCAGACGGGAGACTCCAGGCAAGCGCCGCTGCCCACCTCCCATGTACATCCCAATGTCATAGGCTTGTTGCACCAGGAGCAAAGGGCTCAGTGTCCACCAATGCCTAGGCAAGCCCCATTCCCCACATCTCCCCATCTGGCAGGGTTCCTCATCCCCAACACACTCAGCAGGGCTCTACATAGGACTTCCCGTGTAGGTAAGGAAGGAGTCTGGCTTCATTTTCACTCTGGCTGTTTCTATTGGTGAGGCAGAGGAAGCTCATCTGAAATTCTAAACCCTTCAGGATCTTGGCAGCCACACCCACTACCAAACTCCTTACAGGCACACACAGAGCCAGTCTGTCTCCTCCAGCCCCCTGAGCATCCCTGAAGCCCAGCTCCCAGCCTCTGGATCCCACATTCCTAATCAGCATGCATTAGGAATCCAGCCAGAGGGACAGCAGACCTTTGAAAGAGACACACCACCACCATCACCACCATTACCCTTTTATTTTCCACTGAAGACGAAAAACTGGCTTCTTTTCAAAGTAGGGAATTATACAGAAATAGGAAGACCTTCTCTGCCCTCGTCCTGGGGTGGGCTGTCAGGAGTCCAATGTGAAGACTTTTTCCATGTTCCCTGGGTAACAGAGGGAACCGGAGAAAGAGATGAGCAGAGAGCCCTGCCAGTGCCATTCTGAAAGATCAGATGACAGGGTCAGGGCAGATGGGTCCTAGGGCACAGGTGCAACTTTGAAAACTGCAGCCAGGTGGCTGAAAGAATCAATGTTCCCTCTGCCACATCTCAGGGCACATCAGCTTGAAAACATCTACAGGTCCTGTGGTCTCAAATGCAAAGAGAATATCTTCCCTCATACTGAACAGGGACATATTTCAAGGTCCCTGGATACAATCTGCTACAGAAAAAAAAAAATCTGTGTTTACAGGTGGATTTATCTGTCACCTATTCCAAGATAAGAGTCTTCTTAACTGTTGTTAAGATTCTAATCTTGGTCATATTTTAGCATACACAGCGAAGATCCAGATAAGAGGAAATTGAGACAGTGAAAAGGAATTTCTGGTTTAAGTGTGAAATAGTCCAAATACACCATGATAAACTTAAAAACCCATAGAAGGGCCCCCACTTCCTTGGGCAGGTCCAATGATTAAGCTAAAAACAGATAAAAAGGGACTCCAAAGAACCAGAATTGAAACTGCCTTAACAACAAAGTCACCATCAAAAATGGTGACCAAGATGTCTTGAAGGTCTCTCAAAGAAGCAAGTTTCTTTTACTAAGAAAAAGCCAACAGTAGTGACCAGCTTTGAGTGACGTTTGAGAAACAGCAATCACAATGTAGCAGCAACCATCCTACTGAGCATGGATGTCAAGCTCCCTGCAGAGCATTTACATTACAGGAGATGATTCTAACAGGCGTCCTCAAACTACAGCCTGCGGGCCACATGCAGCCCGCCTAGGACATTTATCCAGCCTGCCAGGTGTTTTTGCCACCACTGCCTGTCCTGCTTAGCAGCTGACTCATCCCAGGGCCCGCAGTCCAGCCCTCCAACAGTCTGAGGGACAGTGAACTGGACCCCTGTTTATAAAGTTTGAGGACCCCTGTTCTACAACAATCCTCTGATGTGGGCCTTATCTTTTCCATTTAAAGACACAGAGATTGAGGTCTAAGGAAAGGTAAGCAACATGCCCCAAGTCTCATACAACTAGCATCCAAACCCAGGTCTGCTCAGCTGTAAACACAGTGGTC
This sequence comes from Otolemur garnettii, assembly GCF_000181295.1. Lineage (NCBI taxonomy): Eukaryota > Metazoa > Chordata > Mammalia > Primates > Galagidae > Otolemur > Otolemur garnettii. The sequence continues at coordinate 9,199,751 of NW_003852441.1, read as the reverse complement.
CTCACCACTGCAAAACACCTCCTCCTTTGAGATACCCATTCTAAGAGTGCCCCAGAAATCAAATCAGTCCCAAGGGAGGCTGATTTCCTTAATGCCTGTTTTTCTCTCCAGCAGGAAATAAAAATGGTTTGCTGTCCCATATGTGTAAGATGACTTCATGGAATCTGAGTTATTTGCCCTGCAGCAAGGATGTTCTGCTTTGAGTCATGCACACTCTCCTCCCTAATCCATCTTGTTACCCACAGTATGCATGTATAAGATGCCTGGATGGGGAACAGAGATTCTGTAAGAGTGTCACTCTGCAAACTCTTTGTTGTTTTTTTTTTTTTTTTTCTCCAAGTGAAGCCAAATAACTATCATGGGTAGTCAAACTCAGAATCCTGCATGCATCAGCACTATAGTGGAGATGAATGAACTACAGTCCTTTTTTGAATCCACTGCTATGCACTAAGGGCTCAGCCTCTGCAGATCAGAGCCCCAATCCTTAACCTTAGAGAATCCATAATGTACAAAAGAATTTCACCCCACCAGAGTGATTAAGAGGTCTAGAAGAAGACTAGGAGGGGTGGTATGTATAGGTGGAACCTTCCCAAGAGATCAATACTCAAAGCCAAGAAATGAGAACAAGATACTCTGGCCAAAAGGAAAAGAAAGGGACAATAGCAAAAAAAGACAATCCAGTTAAAAATGGACAAGATGGCTCAGCGCCTGTAGCACAGTGGGTACGGCACCAGCCACATACACTGAGGCTGGCAGGTTCAAACCCAGCTGGGCCCAGCTAAGCAATAAAGACAAATGCAACAGAAAAATAGCTGGGCGTAGTGGCAGGCACCTGTAGCCCCAGCTACTTGAGGGGCTGAGGCAAGAGAATCACTTAAGCCCAAGAGTTGGAGGTTATTGTGAGCTGTAATGCCACAGCACTCTACTGAGGGCAACATAGTAAGACTCTGTCTCAAATAAATAAATAAATAAATAATAAAAATGGGCAAAGTATTCAAAGCACATGAAAAGATACTGAACATGATTAATTACCAGGGAAATGCATCCAAGCCACAATGAGATGCCCTTTCCCACGGTCATAACTAAAAAGACAGATAGTAACAAGTGTTGGTGAGGACACAGAAACTAAAACTTTCACATGCAGCTGGTGGGGTTGTAAAATGGTATCACCACTTCAGAAAACAGACCACATTATTAAACATAGAGCTCCAATGTGCTGAAAATATATATTCAAGAGAACTAAAATCGCATATCCACACAAAAACTTGGTAGATTAAGTGTTCACAGGAGCAATATTTACAACGACCAAAAGGAGAAACAACCCAAAAGTTCATCAACTAAGGAATGGGTGAGTCAAATATGGTCTATCCACACAGTAGAACATTATTTAGCCACAAAAAAGGAATGAAGTGCTGACATGGTTCATAGGAATGGAGCTGGAGAACATTATGTTAAGTAAAAGAAGCCAGATACAAAAGGCACGTATTAGTATGCGAAATGTCCAGAATAGGCAAATCTGTAGAAACAGAAGGCAGGTTAGCGACTGCTTTAGGCTGGGGTGGTTGGGGGGGACAAGAAGTGACTGCTAATGAGAACAGGTTGCTTGGGGGGGTGATGAAAATGTTCTATAATTAATCACAGTAAAGGGTGCACAACTCCATAAATATCCTTAAAAAAATGGACTTGTACGTATTATATTTCAAGAGAACTGTCAGAAAGAAAAAAAAAGGAGTGGTTAAGAGGATGAAGAGGAAGGTCATTTCAGGAAGCAAAAATGCGCAAGGACCCAGAAGCAAGAGAAAGCAAAGTTGAATCCGAGAATTAGGTAATGGGTCTGACAGCAGTGTGCATGCAAAGAAATGGGTAATATTACAGCTGGGGAGGTGGGCGGGGGCAGGTCCAGGAGAGTCTTGCACACAAAGCTAAGGCATGTTATATCATAAAGGCGAGGAAAAATCTTGAACAGAATTCTGTGATCAGACCAGCTAGAAAAAAAATCACTGCAGTGTGACTATGAAGAATAGATGTCACTAGGGGCCACAGGAGAAATCCAGGAAGCAGAAGACAGAGACTCAGTTCTAAGCAGCAAAGACCTGAAGGTTCCATCCAGGGACTGTGGGAGACCCTGCCTGAGTGGCACCATGACCGTCTGCAGTTTAGAGCCCTAGAACACAAGCCCAGGATTAGAACCTGGGAACCTCTGTGATACTTTCAAAAGGGATTTTCCATCAAGCCTCTTGAAACCTTTCCTTCACCCAGGAACAGGCAAAAAGGAAGATGTGTTTAAGCCTCTTGAATTTCACTGCTCCCAATCAACAGCCTTTTCCTCATTATAAGAAGAGCCTCTTCTGGGGGTGTCCAGGCAGCCAGAGGCCCATCAGACCCAGGTAAGAAGCAATTAAGACTAATTAGCCCAGCCCAAGCAGCAGCAGCCATTGTGTAGCAGTTTCAAGCAAACCAGCAATGGACAAACGCCACAGCATGACTGGCTTTAGCCTGTGGTATCTATACCCTGGAAACCCCCAAGAATATGCTATTCCTTCTTGCACACAGCTCCAAGTATAGTCCCAACATCAGCAGTAACAGCAGCCCTTGGAAGCTTGCCAAGAATGCAGAATCTCACGTGCCACCCCACACCTACTGAATCCAAATCTGCATTAAATTACAACACCCAGGTGATCTGCATCTTGACCTCAGGGCTGCAAGTGGACAGAAGAGCCTGTGGGCTGCTGTCTCCACCCCAGCAGCCCATGGAAGCTCCAATTAACAGGCAGCTTTTGCATTTAACTATGATCACTAGAGCATATAAGACCCATTTACAGAGTGTGTACAGGGTCTTGTACAGTGACTCTCACAGGAGCCCTATGAAACTTACAAAGATTCTGCAACTTGCCTTGGGTCACACAGGTCGGGGGAGCTCCCCATTCATGAAGCATGGGTGTCTAACCCTTGGCCCTGGGCTGCATGTAGATTTCATGAGGACTTTTTTATTTATCTGTGGTGGCGAATATCACAAAAATTATGCAGGGACCTACTGGGTTTTGTTAGTGTTTGTGTCCCCAATGTGTAGCCCAAGACAATTCTTTTCTAATGCAGCTCAGAGAAGCCAAAAGGTTCTCTGTGGACATCTCTGGGATGGCAGCAGGGCTCTCAGACTACGGGTAGCAGCAGGGCTCTCAGGCCAGTCCACAGCCAAACCACAGTGTGGAACTGATAAACGGCATCCAGATGCAGAGGCCAAAGCTGGTATCTGTGAGGCCATTCAGGGCTCACTCTCTGTTGTCATAGCTCACACTATGGCCTCGACCAGCAGTTTTCAACCTGTGGGTCACGACCCCTTTGAGGGTCTAATGACCCTTTCACAGGGGTCGCCTAAGACCATCCTGCATATCAGATATTTATATTACGATTCATAACAGTAGCAAAATTATAGTTATGAAGTAGCAATGAAAATAATTTTATAGTTGGGGGTCACCACAACATGAGCAACTATATTAAAGGGTCACAGCATTAGGAAGGTTGAGAACTACTGGTCTAGACCCTGGCCGCAGGAAGGCCTCGTTGAGCCTCACCTCCACCCTGTGATCAAGGGACCCCCCTCTGGTCAAACAGGAACACCAGCCACCTTATTGCTCTCAAGATTAAATGTACTCAAAGAAAGGTCTAATTCCCAAACCTCTGTTCTTTCTATGACCCTGTGTAGCCTCATATAATCCATTTAAAAAAAAAAAAAAGAATAAAGAAAACTAAATCCAGTCTAATTCCAGGATTTAACATATCTTGCAGACAAACTCAAAAACCCCTAAGGGTACTCAAATGCCTTGCTACTCAAATCTTGACCCAAAGACCAGCAGCAGAAAGGGCCTCCCTCACTTGAGAGTTAGCTGGAAATCCAGAATCTCAGGTGGTATAATATGAAATATATTTGGTCTTCATCCCCAGTTCCTGGCACATAACTCCTAAAACCCTTGGGATTTCCTGAGCGAAAGGAAGTGTCTTTTGTTTTTCACAATGAGCTCCTCTGATCACACCTGAATTTATGCTGATGTGGTGACTTTGGGCAGAGCCTTTAGACAGGCCAGATGGGGGCTGCTGGTCACTAGAAAGACAAACTTAATACTCTATGAGAGGGCTAGAACTTTGAGCCCCACTGTCAACCTCCAGGAAAGGGGGGACCCAGAGGAGGCTGCAGATGAAACTCTAACAACTCTTAAACAACTAGATTTGATATACTTCCAGTTGCTGAACACTGTAAGATGCTAGGAGGTGGCACGCCCAACTAGGGCACAGAAGCTGCATACCCCTGCCCTTCCCTCCCCTCATCTGGCTGTTCATCTGGATCCTCTATGATATCCCTTATCATTAACCAGTAAACATAAGCAAGTGTCTTCCTAGTTCTGTGAGCCATCCTAGCAAATTCATCAAACTCAAGGAGCAGGTAAAGGGAATTCTGATTTATAGCTGGTCAATCCCAAGTACAGGTGACACTATTTGGCATCAGAAGGGGGGGACAGTCTTGTGGGACTGAGTCCTTCACCCGTGGGATCTGACTCTAACTCCAGGTGGGCCGTGTCACACTGAACTGAACTGGAAGAGACCAGTCACTACCCATCCTCTGGCGAACTGGCTTGATGTGTGAGGAAACTGCCTCCTCACCCATCAAGTCATGTTCTGTGCAGAGTGAGTGTAGTGACAGTGTTGAGGGTAAGCAGAAAGTTTGGTTTTTCCTTCAGACCTACTAAGTCAGAATTTGCATTTTAACAAGACCCCTCATGAGATGCACAGCCCATCAGCTTTGGGGGCACGGTGGCTGGACCCCATGATAACTCTGCACGTGTCGATGCTAATGCACCCAGACCAGAAGACAAGCCCCATGTATTCCGAACCTTTTTTAGAATATGAAAATGTTGATCTGAGTACCAGAGTAGACTTTGTTTTGAGCGTGTCCTTGATTATCAACTACTACTCAACACGGTTGTACTTTCACTCCAAGCACAACAAATGCTTACAGCTATTTATCAATAAAACACTTCATAAATGAGAACAGTAGACTCAAACCAAACTCAAAGGTTGCCTATTTCTATTCCTAAATGATATTACAAATCAGAAACAAATGGCTTGATGACATTTTCCATGGCCACTGCTAAAATAAGGATCCTCTCTCTCTCTCATGATCGAATTAAGACAAGGACTCACTTTTGCAAAATTTTTAAAATAGCATCTCTGAAAAATTTTTACAACTTAATTAGGTTTTTTGTTGACTAACCATGGAATTCTCTGTGTATTTGACAAGCAAATGAGAAGGGAGGAGGAATTAAAGCATCTCAGGAAAAAGCTGTTAAATGTCCGGAAGTTTTCAACAGAAAAACTTAAGTGTGAACTTGAGTCTCTTGAAAGAGGTCACCTGCCAGACTCATCCTGGAGGGGAAACCACATCCCTGAGAAAGAGCTGCTGACCCTAGCTGCAAGCTTTGTCTGTATCTGCTCAACCCTGACACACAGTAGGTACTCAAATACAAAAATTTATTTTGGGCCCGTTGTGGTGGCTCATGCCTATAATTCTAGCATTCTGGGAAGCCAAGGCAAATGGATTGCTTGAGCTTAGGAGTTCCAGATCAGCCTGTGTAAGAGCAAGACCCCATCTCTAAAAATAGCCAAGCATTGTGGTGGGTTCTATAGTCCCAACTACTCGGGAGGCTGAGGCAAGAGGATCACTTGAGCCAAGAGTTTGAGGTTGCTGCGAGCTATGACAACACAACACTCTACCTAAGGTGACAGAGTGAGACTCTGTCTCAAAAATAATTAAATAAGTAAATATTTAAATAAATTATTAAATTTGTTTTTGTTGAACCTAAGGTTGTGATATGTACTTACCATACAGAAAAAAAAAATCACAGGAACTAGGTATCATAAAATGACCACACTTGCTCAAGTATCTACTTATTTATCAATTTATTATCAAGTATCTACTAGTTTACTAGCCACTGAGATTGCTTATGGGAGGAAGGAAGCCAATTTGGAGGAATAATAAGACCTAATAATGACTTTTAGGAGCTAAGGATACCTACTAAAGTCTGCACTGTGGACTCTTCACAGCATCAATCCAGTAAATTCATTTGGAGAAGCCTTGCTCTAGAAGCACTAAATTCAGCTTGAGAACCACCACTTAGGAGTGACAATAAAATACTGAAATGAAACAGACCAGAAATGAGGTATCCCATGAATGAGTGTCCATGAAGGGGACAAAGGGGCTGTCCCCATAATCAGCATGTTCCTTTTCTCCTTCCAAGCACATGTTAGGAAAGCATTTTCTCTTCCTCTTGAAGTAGGGTGTGGCTGTGCTTTAAACAATGAAACTTGAACACAAATGTCATGTGTCACTTGTGGGCAAAAGCTTTAAGAACCATGTGCTGGGAGGCGCCTGTAGCTCAAAGGAGTAGGGTGTCGGCCCCATATGCCGGAGGTGGCGGGTTCAAACCCAGCCCCGGCCAAAAACTGCAAAAAAAAATAATAAATAAATAAAAAAGTGCTGTTTAATACAGTTCCCGGCAAGATTCCAGGTAGTGTTTGCTCTGTAATCCTAGGTCCTCAAGGGTCATACAGCCCCAAACCAACTCACAACATATTTTTAGTATAAGCAAGAAGCTAACCATGTTATTTTAGCCACTGAGGTTTCAGGGATGCTTGTTATGGCAGCAAATCCTCACCCACCCTGAGTGACATAGCATGTATGCCCATAGTGTCATCATTTTCAGAACATTTCAGTTACTCTTCATGGAGAACTGCTCACAATCATGATTACTTGAGAGTAGGTCCTTTTTTTTTTTTTAACCCTGAACAGCATTATTTAACTCAATTGCCATCTCTGCTCATCAAACTTCACTCCCATAGTCATCTGCTTTTTTCCATTCCCCTATTTCCTCCTTTTCGGTGGACTTTCCCACATATTTATGCTTTTATCTTCTTGTGCTGTATGCTTTTTCGTAAGCTGCCTCAAAACCTATTTGCAACAAGGTGATAGACAGATAATCACATGAACGGATACACCAGACTTGGCTTCCAAATGAATTTTGGCTGTTTCCAGAAAAAATCAAATCCACCCCTCAAAAGATAAAGATTTGCTGTTATCGAGGATATTTAAAAGAATGTAGCCCTGAGCCAGCATGTATTCCTTAAACCTATTCTTTCTACAAAAGGATACTTAAGGAATGCTCAGTACACACAGTCCTTGCTTTTAAAAAGCAATCCATTTCTGGACACACCATCTCTTCTTGCCTCATCATAAGGAGAAATTCGTAGCCTCCTAACACCAGGAAAACATTTAGCATCATTGACCAACATTTTTATTGTTAAAATTCAGTTTCAGTAAAATTACTGAGTCCCTTCTGCTTGTCTGATCCCTTGCTAAGCACAAGTGAATGTGATTTTAACCAGTTCCTCCTGGTGCACGTTCAGATTGTGGCCAATCTTGGGCTATTAGAGGCTGTGCAACTGTAGGCACTCTGATGTTTACAGCTCACCTATCAGATGCTTCCCGATCGACAATCTCTAGAAGTGGAATTGCTGGGTCAGAGGATACTTGCAAGATACAGCTCCAAATGACACTCCAGGGAGCACAGGACCATTTTCCTACCCCTGTCAATACTTATTCTTTCTTTTCTTTTTTTTTTTTTTAACATTTTTCTTTAAAGTGAATCTTTTACATTCAATTTGCATTTCTTTGATTACTAGTGAGTCTAAATATGTTAAGGACTTTGCATGTTTTTTATTATGAAGTGTCTATGCACCTTCTTTGCCCATTTTTATAACAAAGATTTTCCTTTTTTTCTTTAAATGATTTATAAAAAGCACTTTCTGCATTAAGGGCATTAAAACTTTTTCCAAATTTTTATTTGCTTTTTACCTCACTGTTTAAACGAAGAGGTCTCTAGGGCAGAATGAAGGATCAGCAGATAGAGAAACTAAAACAGGGAAAGGGCATCACACTTGACCTGTAAGAGGGGAAATCCCACAAGCCCCACCCCCACCCCCGCCCTCGTCCCACTCAATCCAGCAGCAAGACCTGTTGCCTCTACCTGCAAAATGTGTTCTAAATCCATCCACCTCTCACCATCTCCAATCCCACCACCCTGCTCCAGGCATCCTAACTGGTCTCCTTGCTTCCCTCCCTGCCTTCTTCAAATCCATTCTCCACCCTACAGGCCAGATGATCTTTCTAAAACAAATCAGAACGTGCCACTTCCTTCAGTCAAATCAAAGGCTTTTCCACTGCTCCATCTAGAAGATGATCCAGCTCTCGGATTCTGTCCCATGCATCGCTCTCGGGTCCATCCCCAGCCTCTCTTGCCCTTGCTCACTACTCTCTAACCACCCTGGAATATTCTGGCCCTCTCAGATATATCAAGCACACTCCCCAATTCAGAGTTATGTGCATTTTCGGCTCCCTCTGCCTCAAATTATTTTCTCCCTAATACTCACATGGCTGCCATCTATTAACCTTTAGGTCTCTAGTTTCATGTCACCTCCTTAGAGAAGCCTTCCCCGACTGCCTTACTGGAGTCTCCCTGCACCTCACACTCCCACTCCATCACAGTTCCCTGTTTTATAGGCCCCATACTATCTGAAAATTCTCTAATTTTTTGCTCTTTTACCAGCTCCCCAGTTAGAAGAACTAGAAGGTTAGCTTCTTTTCTATGTTGGTCACTAATTTACCTCTAGCACTTCCAACAGGGCTCACAGCCCATGGCAGGCACTCAGTGAGCGATTGCTGAATGAAATGAACGAATGAATGAATGAATGATCATCATCTGAACCAGGGAACGGCAAACTACGTTCAGCCCCATGAACTAGGAATGCTTTTTAGGTCTTTAGATGGTTGAAAACAAAATCAAAAGAAGAATACTTCAGAGTGCAAGAAAATTACAACAAATTCAAATTTTGGTACCCATAAATAAAGATTCACCGGGACACAGTCGCACCCATAGGTTTTCAGATTATCTGTGGCTGCTTTTGCACTCCAGCAGCAGAGCTGAGTAGCTGTGACAGAGACCATATGGGGTGCACTCACCGATTCTCACTGCCGCTGGCGCACTACAAATCACAGCAAGGCGGCTATAACTCAATTGTGCCTCTTGGCCTGCAAAGCCTAAAACGTTTCCTGGCCTTTTAGAGAAAAGATTTGCCAATGCAAGTTCAGGAGGCTTTGAGAAATGTTTTTAAGGGAAAAGGAACAAGGCTTGTTAACCTAATGAATAGGAGAGGAAAGGAAAAGAGGAAAGTGTCAGACAGGGGTGGTGACATTCACTAAGGTTTGGATGGTGGAGGGAGAACGAAGGCAGTGAAGAGAGGACAGAGGTGGTAAGTTTAGTTTTAACAAGTGAAATTTGCAGCTCGGTGCCTGTAGCTCAGCTGCTAGGGCACCAGCCACATACACCAGAGCTGGCAGGTTCAAATCCAGCCTGTAGCTCAGCTGCTAGGGCACCAGCCACATACACCAGAGCTGGCAGGTTCAAATCCAGCCTGGGCCTGCCAAACAACAATGACAACTACAACCAAAAAATAGCCGGGTGTTGTGGCAGGTGCCTGTAGTCCCAGCTAAGAAAAATAATAATAATAACAAAAGTGAAATTTGAGCACCTTGGGGTTGAATCTGGTTACCAGCTTATAGCTCAAGAATCAGGAAGCTAAACTCAGAAAACGAATTTTTATCAGGTGGTAGAAAAGACACTACATGTGAAAAAAGGAGGGGGGTCCTCTTAAGAGGCTAAAAAAACTTCTCATAATCATCAGCCTATTGCAACTAAACCATCACAATGTCACCCCACAGTCTGGGGTCTGCCAAAGGAAAAACCAGACAGACCTGCTAGTCACCATTTCTTCTTTTCACCGTAAGGATAAACACCACCCCAAAAGCCTTGCCATTGCAGGGGAGAGGAGGAATATACTAATTTTGTATTTAAGTTCAAAGGAATCGCAGTCCTGACATTCTGTTAGAAAGCTTGTCATGTGTCGCCTTGCTGCTGTGAATAATAAGGGAGCAAGTTGCAAGAACAACGTCCCCTGTGGTGGCCCGATAATAGTCATAATACCTTACATGTATACATGGCTTCCTGGCTTACCAAACATTTTTTTCACCAGTGAAGAGGCAACCAGCATCCGGGTTTACAAATAAGGTCTGCCACACCACCAGATAAAAGCTGGGCATTAGCAACCCGGGAAGGGTACAAGGTCAGCCTCTCACTCATGCTTCTAGGTAGTGATAGACATCAGAGACTCACATGTCAAGGATTCCTGCTGACTTGTTGCTAAGGGAACTTTTGTGAAGATTCCCTGAATCCACAGAATCCATAAGCCTTACCCATTGCTTTAAAGTCTCCTGGGATGGCCACTTGACCAGTCCAGCACGCAAGCATGGAAGGAGGGGTGCCTCCTTCTAAGTAGAACCTGACAAAGTGGTGGGCCAAAGGTCAATTGTTTTGGTTTTTTTTTTTTGAGACACAGTCTCACTATGTTGCCCTTGGCAGAGTGCTGTTCTGTCACAGCTCACAGCAACCTCAAACTCCAAAGGTCAATTTTTAAACAACAAGAGCTACATATATAGGTCATAACTCCCAAATCAAAAAAGTAGGATGACTTAGTGAAAATACCAGAAAACACCTTGCTCTTCTCAGTCACACTGCATAGCCCATGAGCCACAACAGTCCTAATTACACTTCTTGTGAACAAAGTTGATGACCATTTGAGAAAATACGGGCATGGGCAACAAGGGCCTATCCATTTTAGGTGATTTTCACGTTACAGGAAAAAAAGCCATGAATTAAAGTCAATTTGTGTAATGTAACAAGTATCTGCTGGATGTCAGGCAGCTCAGATACACTGTGTCTACAGTTTTAATCACCAGCAAGGAATAGCTCTGGATAAAAAAGGCTGGGTTAGTATGTCAATGGCTTAGTGGACAGGCCCAGGGCCAGGGAAATCTGATTTCAAATTCCAGATGCATTATTTATTGTGTGGTCTTTATAAAGAAACCTCTGGCATCTCAAAAATAAAAATCTTCCCAGGATTTTAATAGAGAATCTCCCAGTTAAACAGCCAAGTCTTTGCATTTTACCTCCCTCTGGGGGCTGTATCTCTCATCAGTCTTTCCTGGCCCTACCTCCTCCCTAATGGATCATCTGCCCCTTATGTGTTCTCCCTACCATTCTGAAGCAGCTAGTCTGCAGAATGGCTGTCAAAGAACCATGCCTTCCTTGTATCCACACCTGTATCCACCTCCCTTCTGAACTTAGCCCGGAATGACCCTGAGACTCACGTTGCCAAAAGAGTGTGGCAGAAGTGATATGTTAGTTCTGCGCCTCAGCCTTAAGAAGGCCTAGCGGTTTGTACCTTTGTGTTCTTAGAAGTCAGCCACTACATAAGGACTCCAACTAAGCTGCTAAAGAGAAAAGCCACACGGAAAGGCCCTGGAGGATGAGACACCACCTGAAGAGAGAGGCAACATGGAAGAGCACCCAGGCACTAGGCAGGTAAGTGAAGATGCCATTGTGAAGGCTACAGCGTGGTTGAGCCTCAGGACTCCAGCCCCAGTCACCATCTGTGACTCCAACTACATAAGAGATACCAAAAGAGACCAGCAGAAGAACTGTACTGCTGAGTCCTGTCAACTCAAACAACCGTGTAAGATAATAAATCGCTGTTTTGAGACACCAGGTTTCAAAGTGGCTTGTAACAAAGCAATAGACAAAACATCACTCTCTCCCACAGCCATTCCTTATAAACTCCTGAAACATGATCACATGAACCCAAAATGAGAGAGCAGAGGAAGGAGAGGAGTTCCAGTTCAAGGACTACCCTTTGCAGCCATTCTAGCTGCTTAGCAAACAGTGTCATATTTTGCTTAGGCCTCTGAGGTCTAGACCTTCCAGCCAGATCCTGGATTCAAAAAGCAACACTTAGTTCAAGTAAAGCTCTTTTTTGTTTGCATTCCCATCTTATTATCCCCTAGAATTATTTCCCAAAAGTTCTGGGAGTTTTTTGTTTTGTTTTGTTTTGTTTTTTAGAGACAGAGTCTCACTTTATCATCCTCGGTAGAGTGCCGTCGCATTACAGCTCACAGCAACCTCCAGCTCTTGGGCTTAGGCAATTCTCTTGCCTCAGCCTCTCGAGTAGCTGGGACTACAGGCACCTGCCACAATGCCCAGCTATTTTTTGTTTTTTATTAAATCATAGCTGTGTACATTAATGCAATCATGGGGTACAGTGTGCTGGTTTTATACAATTTGAAATATTTTCACACCCTCCCCCTTTTTTTTGGCTGGGGCTGGGTTTGAACCCACCACCCTCAGTATATGGGGCCAGCGCCCTACTCACGGAGCTGAAGGTGCTACCCAGTTTGGGGAGTTTTTGAAGATGCTTTATAGCATTCTATAGGGATCTAATTTTTTCTCTCTAGCCAAGATGAGAGCAGGCTACAAGGAATTCCTGGGCCCTGTCAGGCCTTCCAGCCACTAGACCTACCCCGCCATTGGATCTGTCCTGGTACCATACCTGACTCTCCAAATCTTCCCTAGGATGGAGATCTGGGCTCCCTCCTTTATCTACCTTCCCCAGGAACTGTTTCTCAGCTTCCATGCACCTCAGACAGCTGGTGGAAATCTCACATGTGGGGCCCTCAGGCCTATGGAGATTAGCCTGGGTCTGGCTTGGGGCTGGCAGAATATTTTCCTACAGCTGAGAGCCCTGATCTCAGGTCTTTCCCCCAACCATATCTCTCAAAAGATGTTAGAAGACCTTTACCTCTTCATGGCTGAAGAAATCTTCATGAAAGATTTTTCTAGCTGCTCCTACCTGAGGGTCTTTACATCTCAACAGCCAGCAGTAGGGCTCGGCTAAAAGGCCTCATCCCTGTTCTGTAAGTAGCTGGTTCCTGTCTCCTGGCTCCCCTTAAAGGGCTGTACCACCTGCTGAGTAGGTAGGACCCTTGTGGCCAGCGTCCCTGGGCCTACCATAGCTCTCCACACTTCTCCACTTGTGCTGAGGTTTTCCTGTGAACCAGGCCTGTGCTGCACCATTTCCCCATTTCCTTAGAGTCTTAATCAAAGAGATTTCCCTGATAACACAGACCTCCACCAAGACAGCCTCCTCCTAGGACTGGCTGGCCACCAGGGCAGATCTAGAGGCCTTCTGAAAGTCAGCTTCCACGCCTCTCCACAGCATGTGCTTCCTGCAAAGCCAGGATCTCATAGTTCCCCTTTTCTTCTTCATCTGCACAAGAAAGATATCCTCAGGGAGTGTCCATTTTGCACAGTTCTTGATTTTACTCTTTCTATGAGAGGGCAAAAAGTCTACTTGAATAGGAAGTATGCTGGAGGCACCATGTTCAGCGGTGTACCCCCTGTCCCATCTCTCTGCCATGGACTGGTATCATCCAGCTGTCAATACTTGTTTGCCCAACAGCTTCCCTAGCTGACGTGGTGCCAGGCACCCCACTGGCTGGCCTCCCATGAGGTTTACCACTTCGAGCACCCATGGGCCCCATCTCCAGTTTCATGATTCCACATGCTGGCCAGCTACCCACCTGCCTGGAGAACTGTGCATTCTCTAATTAATCGAGTCCATGCTTGAGGACTTACCCCCTCCCTAGGGACTCTACCTGCATATCCTCTATCTATCCTCAACCCTCAGCCTCGAGGTCCATCTTGCTCATGTAAGAGGTTCCCAAATATGAAGCATCTAACGATCCTTCCTATTGAAACTACATCTGCTCTGTTCCTGAGAAGAGCTCTATTAATTACTTAGGTCACAAGGTTCAGGCCACCCCAGCTGGCTCCGAATGAAATCAAACTTCAGGGTTAGCAGGGGAGGTGCTCTGAGTGGTCCAGAAGGCACCTCATTTTAGCCTCCCCCAACATGCTGACCTCAGGGGCAGTGGTTGCCCACTCACTTGACTTCTAGCACAGTTGAGCCCAGGCTATCATGTTTACAAGAGGCACAGGGGGTGAAATTCAGCCATCCGAGCTGCTAATCAAATAAGCAAGCATTACTCATTGGGTACCTGACCACCTCTCTCGTATTCAGTTTGCTTATCTGTAAAACGAGGAATGTACCTGATCTTTCATAGAGCTGTGAGTAGAATTGGAGGTCCCACTTAGGAGTATACTCACCCTCATGGGCACTTCTGTCGTAAGCTACTAGTCAAGAGTGGTCTGAGAGGTCCTTAGTCACCAAAGATTTCCTAAGCATGGTATATGCCAGGGAATGTGACTGGCACACCCAAGACTGTCCAAGAAAGCTATTCATTCTGCTTGTCCCCAGGGCCTGTTCCATCCTTCATTCCCCCCACCCAAAGAAAAATCAGAGCCACTCCACTCTGACCTACACCCACCCAGCCTCATCCTGACCCAAAACACATCCTGCTGAGTCCAGCCAGAGGTACTGCTCACCAAACAGACATCCACCAGCCAAATTTCCATATCAGTATTTCCTGGAAAAATGTGGCCACCAAAACAACTCCCCAAATATATATCTCTCCTGGAGCTTTTGAGCTAGAAACAAGGAGGACTCAGGTCTTCTATAAGCAATCCATTCTTTCTTTCACATCTGAGTCTCAGAAAAGGCTTGGGGACAGCCAAGCTGCAGAGCACTCCTGAGGAGCCTCTCCCGCAGACACAGGCCGTCTAGATTACAGAACCAAGAGGGTTCCAGGGACGTACTCCGCTGACAGCCCATGAAAGCTCATTCCAGCAGCCCCAAACTTTGCTCAAATGCTAATCCATTCAGGAGGGATTTTGCTGTTCTCCCCCGGCCTGAAAGACATGCACCTTTCTAAGGCCAGGCTCTGGTTCTAACAATGGTGCCACAGGGTACTCCTCAGGCAAACTCGCCCTATAACCACCTCAATGCCTATCTTTCTTTTTCCCCTGGATGAGCTGCTCAGAGCATTTTCCGTCAAAATTTGCTACTTTGTTCTTTGTGAAGTAGGTCAGGGATTAAATTATAAATAAATTCCTTCTTATGATTTGGGCAGTGTGTTACCAGAATGTTTATGTATACTTAACACAATTAAGGGTAACTGCTAATTTAGTCTTTACAAAAATCCTAGGGACAACCTTTTAATAAAGGGGATGTCCTGTAAGGTCACTCCTCTTCCCCTCACCCAACCCACCAAAGGACTTTAGAAACTTCACTGTGGTCATGAGCCCAGTGATTAGAGGACAGCGAGGCCTCACAACTGTCACCCAGACAATAAACAGCCAGCAGACTTGGCTCAGCAGGTCCTGTGCAACCCTGGGGCCGGGCCAGAAGCCCAGAAACAAGCCACTTTCAGGTTTGGAGCTTTAACCTGGGGGAGCTGGACCAGGGGAAGGAATGATGTTTGGCTGGGGCTGGGGGCTCTCCGAATCCAACCTGCTAAAGGGGCTCAGACTGTGACAAGCAAGTGGGCGGCTCGGGGGAGGCCAGGCAGCCTGACCCGGAGCAGTACTGCCGGTCCATAGCCCTCAGGCTCTGGGCTCCCGGGTGGTGATGAAGAGCTGTGGAGCCAAGTCGGTGCCACTTCTCAGCTCCCCGAGCCTCCGTACATCTTCCCAAGCCCGCTGGACTCGCGGAGCCCTTCCCCAGCCGCTGCCACGCGCCCGCCCGCCCGCTCTAGAACTCTCATAGGCAACAAGTTCTCGCTTCCTCAAAGCCGCCACGATGTGCTCGGGAGGCCCGGAGCAAGGGGGACACTCCCGGCGAGCCCACGCTGCCCACGCCCCGAGGGGCACCCGAGGTCTTCGCCGCCCCCAGAAGCCAGGAGCTACAGGTCGCACCCGCAGCGAAGGCACCAGGAGTCCCCCTCGGACAGAGATGCTGCGGCATCCTAGGTGTGGCAACAGGTACGAGAGCGCACGGAGGACCGCAGCCCTGGGGATTCCAGCCCGAGCTCCCGCCCCTTACCTCCAGCAACTGCACATAGCTCGCCGGGAACCAGCCGCGGACCCCGTCCTCCTTCTCTCCTTCCCACCAGCCGCCGTCCGGGACCTGCAGCAGAGTAATCAGCTCGCCCGCGACGAAGCGCAGTCCTTGACCATGCCTCTCCCCAGAGAAGGGGTACAGGGTCCGGCAGCGGGTGCCGGACATGGCCTTGGCGCCCTGGTTCACAGCGCAGCATGCATCCCTGCCGAGCCCCGCGGGCTGGGCAGCGGCTCCGCGGGCTCCCAGGCGCCCGGCGCTCCGGGCTCCCGCGCTCTGGGCGCGCGCCGTCTCGGGGGTGCGCGGGGGTCCCCAGGCAGCCAAGGGACGCGCGCTCCGCTCACAGAAGCGGGGACTCGCTGGCTTCAGAGAGCTACTGGCGACGCCTCCGGGCCGGGCAGCTAGCAGATCCAAGCTCTGGGCTGGGGGGCGGGACTCAGGGGGAGGAGACCCAGGCACCGCGGGCTCCGGAGACAACTTCGCGGGGACGCCGAACGCGAGCTGCAGCCGCGAGAACTGGCCGGAGCCCGCGCGCGGAAATGCGCAGCTCCCTTGAGAGGTGGGACCCGGAGCATCCCCCTGGGCAGGACTCCGCGGCGAAGCGGGGAGGGGCCCGACTACGCGGAGAGGGGGCTGGCGGCCGGGTGGCCTGGCGGGGGCTGTCTCGCAGGCGAGGGGGCGGGGCCAGGGCGGCCACGCCCACCGAGGGCCGGCGCTCCCTCGCGGAGGCGGCAGGTCCTGGGTGAGAGGATTCCCTCTCACACCCCCACCACCGAGGACCTCGGGAACGTAAACGCCACTCCGACTGTTTCGTAGGGGAGACAGGCAGAGGGGCTAGCCGGCACCTCCTTCGCGGTGTCAGTGAGAGAATGTGTTTCTGGCTGTCATTGTAGTTGTTGAACCTGGGGTTGAACTTGACTCACCCACCGGAAACTGAACAATGGTTGAAAGACAGCTTTGAAGCCTGGCGCCTGAGCCGGCAAGCTAGGTGAGAAGCTTGTAACAACACCAGAGGGACTGAGCAGGGAGGAGACAGAGACCGAGTCGGTAGAATGGGGATAAATGAAGGAAAGGCGAACTGTGGCTTGAAGGACAGCCAGGGTACTAGACCTCTTGAAATAGGAATTGGCCAACTGAGAAGTCTACACTTATTTGGTCAGTCAACAAACATTAGCAGAAGGCTGCCGTGTGTCCGTGCAATGTACCAGGTACTACAGAGATCATATGGACATATGGACAAGCCCCTTCTCTCCAGAGACCCGTGGACCTGGGTGCTGAAGAAAGTCGACTGTGAACTGATGGTGCGCAAGGAAAAGAAAGCTTAATTTCTTTGCTAGTCTACTCCATACGAAAAATTAAAGTACATTTTCTAAACTGTAAATAGCTGGACCTTTTAATTTCTCTGTATACCTCTAACTGCCTATTTGTGCTCCTTGCTCAGTAACCTATTAAGGCTCCCTATGGCCTATTAAATTCGGGACAAACTTCTCAGCCTATGGGTTTCAGGTTCCCCCACAATACCTTCTCTAGCCTCCTCTTTCACTATGCCTGTCCATTACAAAACCAGTGGGGCTGGCCTCCAAGAGCCAGAAGACCTCATATGCCTGTCTGTCCTTTGAATCAGACCTTGACACAGGGCCTTTCACCTCATTCAGTGGTTCTGAATTCTGGCTGCACATTAAAGCCCCCTAAATAACATTTTAAAAATACTCATGCCCAGGCCAACCCCAGTTTTGAGAGGCAATCTGCATTTAAGTCATTTCATCTGAGCAGCCTCAGCCTGGTCTCTCTGGCCATGAGCAAGGTGACTAATGCAGATTATTTGTAATACTCCATTGATTGCAAATTCACAAACATTTGCTAGGCCAGAAACATGAGAAAACAGATTCTTAACCACAGTCACCACCAAGAGTCCCTCAGAGTAGAGCCGCACAATTTGATGTTGAAAGCGGTCATTAAAAGTAAGTGGCCTAATCAAGTTTTAGAAGGAATGCAATTCCCTGTATCAGGGAATACATAACTTACAGCAGGATGTCTTCAGGTTTTATACCTGACTATGTGGCCTGCATAGAGCAGAACAGCTGATCTAGGGCCATCCTGCAACCCAGAATTCTCTACAGCACCTGGGAGCAACTTGTGATCCAGTTTGATCTATGCTTGAGCTCCAAATGACTCACTCCAAACATTCTTGCCCCACTAAAATGGATAATGGCTATCAATTTCTTCAATTATTTCATTTTGTTCCTACAGTCCTGGGAGATAGTGGGACTATTGCTTCCAGTTTACAGGTGAAGAAACTGGGCCCAGCGGGTGTGACTTGCTTACCATCATACAGACAGATATAGCAGAACCAGGTTTGAACTCAGTTTTGACTTCTCATGCATTTGAGTTCTGCTTCCTCTAATCTACCCTGCCAGATTCAGGAACTGTGTATCCTTGGCTCACTCACAAGTAGCATCTTAAGAAAAGGCTTTCTGGTGATCCCCAATGTCAGTCTTGACAGAAGCTAGACTAGACTAGCAATGAGTGGAACTCCTGTCCCTGATCTCTTAGAAAGATAGATCTCAGCTCGGTGCTTGTGGCTCAAGTGGCTAAGGCGCCAGCCACATACACCTAAGGCAGCAGGCTCGAATCCAGCCTGGGCCCACCAAAACAACCATGACGGCTGCAACTAAAAAATAGCCGGGCGTTGTGGCAGGTGCCTGTGGTCCCAGCTACTTGAGAGGCTGAGGCAGGAGAATTGCTTGAGCCCAGGAGTTGGAGGTTGCCATGAGGGGGATAGCTTGAGGCTCTGTCTCAAAAAAAAGAAAGAAAGAAAGAAAGAAAGGTCTCTCAATAATTTTGGGTCTGTTTCCGCATCTGTAATTGGGCCCAATAACTGAAATACAGGATGAGAGATAGTTAATGTAGCTAGTCATTAAATGTATTGGCTCTGGAATACCTGTATTCAAACCCCAGTTCTGCTGCTTCCTGGCTGTGTGCCTTTGAGAATGTACTTTACCTCTCTGAGCTTCATCTTCTACAGCACTAAAATAAGATGATAAAGCAGGTTGGTGCCTGTGGCTCAAAGGAGTAGGGCACCGGCCCCATATAGTGGAGGTGGTAGGTTCAAACACACCCCCAGCCAAAAACTGCCAAAAAAAAAGATGATAACACACATATCTACAGTGAAATTATTCTTGACAAAGGTGCCACAATTATACAGGGGAAAAGGACAGTATCTTCAATAAATGGTGCTGGAAAAACTGTATATCCATATGCAGAAGAATGAAATTAGACCCTTGTCTTTCACCATATACAAAATTAAGTAAAAATGGATTAAAGATATAAATCTGAATCCTGAAAGTATGAGTCCACTAAAAGAAAACATTGGAAAAACACTTCAGGACATTGGTCTGGGTGAGGACTTCTTGAGTAATACCCCGAAAGCATAGGCAAGTAAAGCAAAATTGAGCAGGCCAGGCACAGTGGCTAACCCTTGTAATCCTAGCACTCTGAGAGGCCAAAGCAGGTAGATTGCTTGAACTCGGGGGTTTGACCAGTCTGAGCAAGAGTAAGACCCCATCTCTACTAAAAACACAAAAACTAGACAGGCGTGGTAGCAGGCACCTGTAGTCCCAGCTACTCGGGAGGCTGAGATAAGAGGATCTCTTGAGCCCAAGCATTTGAGGTTGCTATAAGCTATGATGCCACAGTACTCTACTGAGGGTGACAAAGTAAACCTCTGACTCATAAATTAAATAAAGTAAACAAATAAATATATAAAGCAAAATTAGACAAATGAGATAGCATCAAACTAAAAAGCTTCGGCAGAAACAAGGAAACAACCAACAAAATGAAGAGACAACCCACAGAATGGGAAAAATATTTGCAAATTACCCATGTGCACAAGCAACTAATAACTAGAATATATAAGGATCTCTAAGAACTCAGTAGGAAAAGAAATCAAATAATTCAATTAAATAATGGGCAAAGGATCTAGATCAGTGGTTCTCAACCCGTGGGTCACAACCCCTTTGTAACAATGAAAATACATCGCAGCATAGGAGGGTTGAGAACCACTGATCTAGATAGACATTTCTCAAAAGAAATGGCTAACAGGTGTTATGAAAAAATGCTCAACATCATTAGTCATCAGAGAAATGCAAATCAAAGCTGCAATGAGATATCATCTCATCCCATTTAACAAGGCTTTTATCAAAAAGACAGGAAATAATGAATGCTGGCAAAGATGAGAAAAAGGGGACACTCTTATACTGTTGGTGGGAATGTAAGTTAGTGCAACCACTATAGAGAACAGCATAGAGCAGGCGTCCTCAAACTACGGCCTGCGGGCCACATGCAGCCCACCTAGGACATTTATCCGGCTCGCCAGGTGTTTTTGCCGCTGCTGCCTGTCCTGCTTAGCAGCCATCTCGTCTTGGGCCCTGCAGTCTGGCCCTCCAATGGTCTGAGGGACAGTGAACTGGCCCCCTACTTAAAAAGTTTGAGGACCCCTGGCATAGAGGTTCCTCAAGAAACTCAAAATAGGCTCGGCGCCTGTGGCTCAAGCGGCTAAGGCGCCAGCCACATACACCTAAGGTGGCGGGTTCAAATCCCCAGCCCAGGCCCGCCAAACAACAATGATGGCTGCGACCAAAAAAAAAAATGGCCAGGCGTTGTGGCAGGCGCCTGTAGTCCCAGCTACTTGGGAGGCTGAGGCAAAAGACTCACTTAAGCCCAGGAGTTGGAGGTTGCTATGAGCAGTGATGCCACCGCACTCTACCCAGGGCGACAGCTTGAGGGCTCCGTCTCAAAAAAAAAAAAAAAAAAGAAACTCAAAATAGAATTACTATATGACCCAGCAATCCCACTGCTGGGTGTATATCTGAATGAGGAGAATTCAGCATCTCAAAAAGACATCTACACTCCCATGTTTATTTTAGCCCTATGCACAATAACTGAAATTTGGAATCAACCTGAGTGTCCATCAATATATACACAGTGGAATGCTATGTAGCCACCATTTGGAACAATATGGATAGAACCTGATGACATTTCATTAAGTAAAATAAACCAAGCCCAGAAAGACAAGTATCACACATGTTCTCACTCATATGAGAGAGCTAAATATTAAAAACATGGAGACAGGGTGGCAGCCCCATATGCCAGAGGTGGTGGGTTCAAACCCAGTCCGGGCCAAAAAAACCCCATGGAGACAGAGGGTGGAATGATGGTTACCAGAGGCAGGGAAGGGTAGCAGGGATGGGGGATAAAGTGAGAATGGTTAATGGGCAGGAAAATAGATAGAATGAACAACACTTATAACACAAAAAAGTAACCATAATGAACAATAAGTTACAGTATATTCTAAAATAACTGAAAGAGTAGAATCAGAATGTTCATAACACAAAGGAGTGAAAAATGCTCAAGGTGATGGATTCCCCCAGTTACCCTCATTTGATCAATTCACATTGCATGCCTGTATCAAAACATCACATGCACCGAATAAAGATATACAACTATGATAATTAAAAAGGAAAAAAGAAAAATATTTAATTAAATAAAAACTGGTTACTGGGAAATTAAAAAAATATGATAGTAGTATTTATAACATAGAATTATTAAGAAAATTAAATAAGACTGGGCACAGTGGCTCATGCCTATGCTTTGTGCCAATGCATGCACTTTGGGAGGCCAAGTTGGGAAGATGACTTGAGCCCAGGAGTTCAAGATCAGCCTGAGCAAAAAAGAGATCCCAATGTCTACAGAAAAAAGAAAAATGATGGGCAGTGCCTGTGACTCAAAGGAGTAGGGCACCCGCCCCATATACCAGAGGTGGTGGGTTCAAGCCCGGCCCCAGCCAAAAACTGCAAAAAAAAAAAGAAAACAGAAAAATGAGTTAGGTGTTATAGGGGGTGCCTATAGTCCCAGCTACTCAGGAGGCTGAGGCAGAAGGCTCTCTTGAACCCAGAAGTCTGAGGTTGCAGAGAACATAGCACTCTAGTGTTAGCTGTCTACAGCCTATCAATGGCAGATAAATAGAAGGATTTTAGTTTATTAAAAAGGTAAACATGCTTGGCGCCTGTAGCTCAAGCAGCTAAGGCACCAGCCACATACACCAGAGCTGGCAGGTTCGAATGCAGCTTGGGCCTCCCAAACAACAACCAAAAAGTAGCCAGGTGTTGTGGCGGGCACCAGCTACTTGGGAGGCTGAGGCAAGAGAATCGCTTAAGCCCAGGATTGGAGGTTGCTGTGAGCTGTGATGTTACGGCACTCTATTCAGGGCAACAGCTTGAGGCTCCGTCTCAAAAAAAAAAGGTAAATAAATTTATCATATTTACTCCTGGGTATCTAGATAGGAAATATGAAAATATATGTCCATACAGAAACTTGTAGTGAATGTTCATAGCAGAACTAGTTACAGTCACCAAAAAGTGGAAACAATCCAAACGTTCGTCAGCTGAAGAGATAGACAACACGTGATGTGCCCATGGGGTGGGAATATTTCCCCAGCCATGCAAAGGAGTAAATTCCTGATACATGCAACAGGGATGAAACCCAAAGACATTATGCTAAGTGAGAGAAACTGGACACAAAGGCCACATATGCTCTGACTCCATGTACATGCAATGTCCAGAAAGGCAAAGCTATAGAGACCACAAATATATTAGGGGCTGCCTGGGGCTGGGAGTAGGCAAACAAACACGAAGTTTCTTTTCAGAAATGTTGAAATGATGAAAATGTTCTAAAATTAGGTTGTGGTAATGATTGTGCAACATGCTAAATCACTGGATCATACATTCGAAACAAGGAACAGGCGCAGTGGCTCATGCCTGTAATCCTAGAACTCTGGGAGGCCAAGACAGGTGGATTGCCTGAGCTCATAGGTTCAAGACCAGCCTGAGCAAGTGAGAGACCCGGTCTCTAAAAAAAAAGAAAAATAGCTGTGCATTGTGGTGGGCACCTGTAGACAGCTACTTGGGAGGCTGAGGCAAGAGAATCACTTGAGCCCAAGAGTTTGAGGTTACTGTGAGCTATGACGCCACGACATGCAACCCAGGGCAGCTAAGTGAAAGAAACTGGACACAAAGGCCACACATGCTTGAGACTCTGTCTCAAAAGAAAAATAAATAAATAAAATTATATCTCAATAAACCACTAGCAATTTAAATATATATATGCATTCTTCACTCAACAAGGATATTTTTCTCCACTATGTGTGGTAGTTCATCTAACAGCTATAAAACATACATTATAAAACAGATAACCTGCCGGGCCTATGATAGAGAGACAGATATGGTAGCTCCTATAAAGAATTTCTACAGGTAGGGGCCGAGCATGGTGGCTCATGCCTATAATCCTAGCACTCTGGGAGGCCAAGGCAGGTGGATTGCCAGAGCTCAGACCTCGTCTCTAAAAATAGCCAGCATTGTGGTGGGTGCCTATAGTCCCAGCTACTTGGGAGGCTGAGGCAAGAGAATCCCTTGAGCCCAAGAGTTTGAGGTTGTTGTCAGCTATGACACCATGGCACTCTATCAAGGGGGACAAAGTGCAACTCTGTCTAAAAAATAAAAAAAAAAAGAATTCCTATAGATCAATAAAGAAAAGACAGACAACCTAATAGAAAAATGGGCAAAGGACTAAAATGGGCTAAGGACCCGAATGGGTGTTTTGTGAAAGATATCTAAATGGCAAATCAAAATCATAAGCAAGTATCAATATACACTCAGCAAGTGGTGAAGATAAAAACAGAATAGGCAGAATAGAAAACAGCACATGTGGGAGAGGATGTGGCACACCTGGAATCCTCATACACTGCTGGTGAGAGCTGGTTGGAAGACTGGCAGTATTTAGCAGAGCTAAACACAGCATCCTCTACAACCCATTTAGTCCCCTCCTTGGCATATACCCAACTGAGTTGCATCCATATGTTCATCAAAAGATACATACATCAGTAGTCAGGTCACATGTATAGTCTTAGCTTATTAGGGAGGCTGATGCAAGAGGATCCTTCTAGACCAGTAGCTTGAATCCAGCCTGGGCAACATAGCAAGATTCAGTTCCTCCCTCACCAAAAAAAAAAAAAAAAGAGAGAGGGAGAGAGAGGGAGAGAGAGATGACAATATTCATATCAGCACTATTCATAATGGCCCCCAACTGGAAACAACACAGTTCCCGTCAATAGTAGAATGGATAAATTGTGACATATTCATACAAAGAAAAACTACACTGTTGCTACATACAAGTGATTCCTAATGTTGAGCAAAAGAAGGCAAATGCTAACACATCTGTATGGCATGACTGCACCTGTAAGGAATTCCTAGGAGTCAGGATAGTGGTTATTTAGGGGAAGGATAGTGAGGGATCATGGGGTATCCAGGACGCTGCTAATAATCTACTCCTTGATCTAGATGCTAGTTACACATAGCTATTCTCCAGAGTGCATACTTATCTGTGTGCTGCTCTGCATGGATGCTATATTTCATTATGATTTGTTAAAAAATAACATGATTCTTGATCTCAGAGAATTTATAGTCTAGAATTCTAGAGTGATGATTCCTAAAATTTTTGACTATACACCTTGGCAGTAAAACTCCCAAATTTATGCATTTCTATCACTCATAAATTAAATACATGAACTAAATGAACAAGCCTGTTATAGCAAAATTTAAAATGTTATAGTAAAATATACATTACATACAAGTAAATATCCTAATATTGTTTTATGCAACATCATGGATAGTTGGTCTATTTCTTGGGGATCAGTTTTAAGGAGAGACTGGGAAGAAAAAGAAAGTTAATGTACTAAAAATAAGAATTTTGGAATTATGACTTTGGAGAAATAAATGGGTCCAATTCTCCCCCTTAGAGTCCAGAAGAAATCTAGCATTGGGCCTCCATGGAAGAGGATGTGTGAAGAGTCCTAGCCATTCCTTTCTCAGTTCTCTGTAATCTCAGCCAAGTTCCAGTGGAATATTCTGAAACTTACATATGTGTAAATTTCGCAGGAGAAGCATGTTAGACTGATACCTCTTCCAGGGCCTCACTCCCAGAGATTCTAATGTAGTGGATCTGAGATGGGGTTCAGAAATCTGTTTCTAACAAAACCAACAGAATATTCTAGGGTATTCCTCAGACCATAGTATCGAGGTCATCATACCATTTGATAACATGAGGGCATCATCATTTACAGGTAAGAAGGTTTTATCTTGGCATCTCACTTGGCCAAGCCTACCACCATTTGAAAAGAAGGAAAGAGAAATCCAAGATGGAGGAAGACAGAACACAGTACAAGGAGTCTCTGGGTAGGTTTGTCCTTAAGTTGAATTTGTATGTAAGTTGGAACAGGTACATTTACCTGTTACCTGTAATAATCTCTGTCTGCAAGTGCAAGTTGCACCTAAGTTGGATGTTTGTAACTCAGGGACTACCTGTAATAGATCAATGAAGAAAGAAAAAATGTGGGGAACAGGGGAGACAGGGAAGATAGAATAAGAAAAAGGGGGTGGGATGGAAAAAAGAGAGAGGGTAAGAGGGATGAGAAACCAAAACCCGACTTTCTCCCAGGTCTTCCAAGGCCTCTCTCCTCCTCACTCACAAACCTCCCCACCTTTCCCTAGAGAAAATTGAAGGTTTGCTTTGCGGAAGAACCGTGAAGGAAAAACCAGAGAAGCAGAGACAAGAAGGAAAGGGCCTCAGAGAAATAAGCTACCAGACCAGAAATAACACTTAGAAATTGAAGTCTGTTTTCTCAGTGCTCACGCCTGGTAGACGAGGGAAGGTGTTTCCGCCCCACTCCCACTCTTTTCCTAACTGTACAAGGAAGTATGGAAATGAGATTGCCCTTTGGGAGTAAATAACAGCAAAATATTCAGGAGGTGGAGCCAAGCAGAGATATGCAAAGCCACATAAAGAAGCAGAAAGTCTCCAGGGCCAAAAACCCACCTTCAACTACTGGGCTGCTATTAACATATCTAAAGCATGGAAAAATACACCCCAAGAGGCCTGGGATCTCTCAGAAAGGCTTAGAAAAGAAGTTTGAGAGGTTTTATGTTTTTTTTTTAAATATATATATACATTTTAGTTTTTATTTATTATTTTTTAAGACAGAGTCTCACTATGTTGCCCTGGGTAGAGTGCCATGGCGTCACAGCTCACAGCAACCTCAAACTCTTGGGCTTAAGCGATTCTCTTGCCTCAGCCTCCCAAGTAGCTGGCAGAGGTTTGTTTTTGAGAAGCGATACCTCCCTTCTCTCTCCCAGACTCTGCATCCTTGGGGCTCCTTTTCCCAGGGCCATATGGTCCTCACCTCCTTGAAACGCACACAACCACACATATGCACATATGCACGTGTGTGCCTGTGCTTTGCACAGAGAGAACTGCCCCTGAGTATTTACCCCAGTCTGCTTCTCTTGCCCCAAAGATAAGCCAGATCCTAATTTGTTTCCCCAACTGCATGGTAGAAGTTGGCGTTCGTTAATAGATGGTGCCCCTCTACCAAGGTGTGAAAATAATTCTCCAGTGTTCATTAAAAGCAGCTTAGATTGACAGAAATGCCTGGGAAATCTTGAGCTTTGAAAAAAAAAGTGCACACTTTTTTTTTTTTTTGGCCTGCCTGAAGGTTCTTGGCTTTCTTGTGGAAAAATGGGCTGGCCTAGGAAGACTGTCAGGAATAGTCCTTTTCTTTCTCAGAACAAATCCCCACCATGACTCTCTATTCTTTTGAAGACTAAAAATAAATTTAGAATTAATCACAACAGAAGAGGAACAGTCTCTTCAATGACTATAATTAGCTCTCCGTTTATTAATGAAGACTCAAATGATTAGGCTCATTCGAGTCCCCAACTGTTTTGCTTACTAATGACACACCTAGTATTACAGTCCCACCAGGTTGGGTTGCCTCCTGCACAAAGAGCAGATACATTATGACAAACAGGGTTGCGGAGGAGAAAGAATTTAATATCACAGAGCACCAAGTGAGGAAATAGGAGGAATTTTTGAAATCTGTTTCCCTGAGAAGTTGGGAGAAAGGGTTTTTAAAGATAGTTTGATAGACAAAGGGTCTGCCGATTGGCTGGGTTTGGAGTGGAATTCATGGGGATGTAGAAATTGTTTTCTTGCACTGAGTTAGTTACTGGGTAGGAGTTATAAGAGTTGAGTCAGTTCCTTGGGATGGGCCACACTGGTCTAGATAGGTCAGCCTATCCGCTGGAATGCAGGGCCCAGAAGATATCTCAAAAACTAACCTTCAGTTTCACAAGGATGATGTTACCTATGGGGAAAGTTAAGAATCTTTATTGAGATCAACTATGTGACTCCCAAGTAGTAAGTAATTATAGGGAAGCAAATTAGGGGACAATAGCTGGTTATTATTACTATTTTTAACTATGCCTGTGCCTTGGCAGAATTTAGGCCCCACCACAGTTCTCATCTTGCACTCCCTCATTAATTTATAAAGGGCAGTTTTACAAGGACAAGTGGCCTCACCTCTCCAACTTCAATTTCCTAATCTGCAGGTAGGGGTGGTACTACTATTTCACAAGGCCGTGGAAGGGACTGTCAGAGGGTGTCTGGGGAAGGTGCTGGATTGAGAAGCCAGAGTAGTCTGTGGAAACTTCCAGGCCTGGTATGATAGGAAGGTAGAGGTAATGCGTATTTACACTCTAGACTAATAAAAATTCCTTCCAGAGCCTTTGGGTACAACCCTGATGAGGAAATAGGATGCACGTTTACATTCCCCTGGACTTCCCCAACAGGATCTCCCTGTCACACAAAGGAGGATTTCCCAAGCTCTTCCCACAGTCACCTGAAGGTCAGAGCCTGAGAAATAGGAATTAGTCCATATGGGCCTGCGGGACAGCCCAGAGACTGGGCAGAATGAGCTTCTGAAGAACCATCTTGGAGATTAAAGGGCACATGACAGGGCCTCTCTGAGTATTCAAGTTGACAGCACGGGGAAGCCCTGCACCCAGAGGCCAATATCCAGATGCTGAAGGAATCCAGAATTTAGCAACAACTGAACAAAAGGAATTTAAGAACAACCAAGGCAAGAAAGGTATACAATATTGTTAGTTGAAGTGGGCAGAAGCTACCTGGTGTCCTAAAAATTGCCATATACACATACACACGGAAAATAGGAAATCATAGCTAAATGTACATTTTTAAACAAAATATTTAATTACAAATATTAACAAAAGATTTAGAAAACATTTCTCTGTGTGCTGATATATAAATATAAAAATGTGAAATATGAGTTTGTTCACTTTTCCTGGTGAACTTTGGGATACCTTGTACTATATTCTCTCTACTTTTCCATAGGTTGGAAATTTTCTATAATAATAAGAACAAAATAAAAAAGGAAATAGAAGCACTGGAACTTATTCCACACACCTGACTCTTCTGCAAGACCTTCAGGTTCTCGGTCAGAGCCTATTCACTCACAGTTTTCAAACAATTCTAACCAACTAAGTGTTTTAAATATCATTTTGTCAGTTCATAACGTATAGAACAAGGTATCAATATGGATGGAAGAAGGGAGCTTCAGCTGAGAGATTGACACTGGGGCAGACAGAGGGGAAGGATGAGGAGCACAGAGAAATCATTTTAAAAGACCCAAGAAAATAAAAAGTATCTTAGCCACAACTATTTAGCATCCATCCCTTTAGACGTTGGCAATAGATATTCATTAACATACAGAGCAGCATTATTCAGATATAAACATTGCTTAAATATAAGGTGTTATGAGAATGACAATAATCCTAAATCATCTCATTCTAAAAGTCAAGGCCATGTGTAATGCCTTTTTGAATAATATTCATCCACAGTGGCTAAATGACTTCAAGTTATTTCAAAAGGGTCAAGTTATTTGTAAGTGCCAAAAGACAAAACCAGAACAAATTTGGTTTTAAAAATCTTAATTGACTTTTATTTGAGATTTTACAACATAGAATCCAACCACACCTCATTCTATGAAACCAAATGAGTGTTCCCATGAGCTGAGCCGAGGAGGTTGGTTTTATAGGCAGAAAGGGCTGAAGCGAGCAGAAACAAAACATAGATTGGTTGTTTTGAAGGTTAGAGCAGAGGGCTCTTTCTTATCGTGCTGGCTGAGACTGGCCTGTTTGGGTATTCGGCTGTAATCTCTCTCTCCTGATTTCTGCACAGGCCAGATAAACAACTTAGATTCAGTTGGGGATCGTGGAACTTTAACATGAGTGACTCCATTTTGACTTGGTCTGTCAGGCTTAGGTCCAAACCAATGGGCTCTTATAAAGTTTATGTAACATATGTAAAAGAACAGTTTTGTTATTGGGCAAATTCATTTGTATGAAACAACTCCTTTCCTAACTAAACTTAAATGGGATAAGCATTCCTACTGGTCATCTGGGGTAAGGGGCTAGCAATGGAGGGAGAGGGTGGAAGGAGAATTAATTTTTCCTTATAAATCTTGGCATTGCTTCATTAGCTAAAATGAGCTCATAATATTTTTGTAATCTAAAAAAGATTAAAAGAAAATTAAGTATTCCTAATAAGAAAGGAAATAATGAGGATAGATTTTATACCTGTGACCTTTCACTGGGTTAGTTAGGGTGGTCAAGATTCTTTAGCCTGTGGTGAGTTCCACCTTCCACCTATGCTCTCTTTATAAGGGGCTGGTTTTCTGAAATCCCCATGAGAGGACCTTAGGATCTTGAACTCTGCCCCCTGGCTTGTGTGAAAATCCTACAGACGCCTCTTGAAATAATTGTCTCCTAGCAAGTTCCTATTAGATTGAACCATGCAAAAATTTTAATGCCAGGCCACTTGTGGTCTATACAAAAAATAATTTTAACTTAATAGTTTTAATCTTTTTTTTTTTTTTGAGATAGAATCTCACTCAGCTGCCCTGGGGTTGAGTGCTGTGGGCTTCATAGCTCACAGCAACCTCAAACTCTTGGGCTCAAGTGATTCTCTTGCCTTAGCCTCTTGAGTAGCTGGGATCATAGGCACCTACCACAGTGTCTGGCTATTTTTTTTTAAAGACAGGGTCTCACACTTTAAACCCCTGAGCTTAAGTAATATACCTGCCTCGGCCTCCGAGAGTACCAAGATGAGTGAGCCACCATGACTGGCCAACTTGATAGTTTTAATACACCATCCCCATCCACAGCTAACTCTAAGGGGTAAAGCCAGGCCTATGGAAACCTCCAATTCACTCAGTTCCTACCCTTAACCTTATTGACCACCACTCTACCTTACCGACCACCCCCTCTATGAAGTTTTGCCTTAGGTTATACACTGGATGAATGATGATACTCCACCCCAGCTCACCAGAAACAAAAAACCTTGTGAACAATTCAGATACCTAGGACGAACTCAGGAAATGTTGAAACAAGGAGATCTGGGGTATGTGCAGTCTTTTCTTAAATTAAATTTTCATGCACAGACCTGGTCGAGAACACTGGAGTGCATGACGTTTCCCACCCTTTTCTACAATCACCTGGAGATTTTGCTGTGTCTGAGGGGGTGGGAGCCAGGTAGCAGCATTTTTAAAAG
The DNA here is from genome assembly GCF_000181295.1 of Otolemur garnettii. Classification (NCBI taxonomy): domain Eukaryota; kingdom Metazoa; phylum Chordata; class Mammalia; order Primates; family Galagidae; genus Otolemur; species Otolemur garnettii. The sequence continues at coordinate 9,169,283 of NW_003852441.1, read as the reverse complement.
ATCTCCAAGTAAGCCTGGGCACTGTGGCTCATGCCTATAATCCCAGCACTCTGGGAGGCCAAGTCTGGTGAATTGCTTAAAGTCAGGAGTTTGGGACTGGCCTGAGCTAAAGTGAAACCCTGTCTCTACTAAAAATAGACAAACTAGCTAGGCATTGTGGTGGGTGCCAGCTACTGGGGAGGTTAAGGCAGGATGATTACTTACGCCCAAGAGTTTGAGGTGCTATGAGTTACGATGACACCACCACACTCTACCCAGGGGAACAGAGTAAGACTATGTCTCCAAAAATAAATAAATAAAATAAAAGATCTCCAAGTGATATTGATGTGTGGCTGAGCTTGGAGACCACTGGCATAGTGAATGATGGTTTGCTGACCTTCATTCCCAGAGACAGGAGCCACCTGTGGTCCAGAACTGACCATATCATCAGAGTCAAAACAGTGTAGGAAGGGCAAAGATACACCTGTGTGGATGATTCTGGCTAGGTGCTGGGTCAAGCTTACTCTGTTCTCTGGGATTGGACTTGCAGGCTTGGCCCACCTGGCTGTCTGCCTCCAGAGATGGGACACCTGCTAAGCTTGCTTTCCCACCCCCACCCCATTTCCTGGGCAGCCCCAACTTTAGATGACTGCTTCGTGAGGGACACACACTTGGGAGCTGCTTTCCCTTCCTGGGAGTGCAGCCCAGGACCCACCAGGGAGCATGTTGCCATGACGATGGTAGCACACTGCTCCCAGCCCCCTTCTGCCACTGCAAATCAGAACTCTGCAGAACTCTTTTGATGCCTGGACTTCTCGCCCAAAAAGGGATATGGGAGGTGTTTTCCTCTCTGTGCTTTTGGAAGATGGACCAAACAAGGGGACAACAGCCATGGGAAACAAACAAACAAACAAACAAACAAACAAAACAACAGAGTTTTCCCTGTTTATTGAGATACATGAAGCAACCTATTTTCTTTTCTTTTTTTTTTTTTTGGAGACAGAGCCTCAAGCTGTCCCCCTGGGTAGAGTGCCGTGGCATTACAGCTCACAGCAACCTTCAACTCCTGGGCTCAAGCGAGTCTCCTGCCTCTCCCTCCCAAGTAGCTGGGACCACAGGTGCCCACCACAACGCCTGGCTATTTTTTGGTTGCAGCCATCATTGTTGTTTGGCAGGCCTGGGCTGGATTCAAACTCACCACCTTAGGTGTATATGGCTGGTGCCTTAGCCACTTGAGCCACAGGTGCTGAGCTGCAACCTATTTTCTTATAGCAGGGATTATCCACTATAATTGTTGTCATGGTATTTGTTGAGAGGAAAAAGATTGGAAAATATATGATGAAGAAAGAGCCATTTCTTTAGGTAGAGAAGGATGACAGGAGCAGGGAGGAAGGAGAGAAAGCATGGGGGTGGCTTCAAAAGGTGAGTCTTGGAAGAAAGAGGATGAGAATGAGGGCTGCCTGCAGCAGGGCTGGGTAGCCCAATAAAGGAAGCAAGGCAGAATTGTGGCAGGGAGAAGGAGGAGAGAGGAGGCTGATAGAAGTATGCTTGTTATCTATTGCCGTGGAACAGATTATTTCAAAATGTAGTGACTTAAAACAATCATAAATATCTCTTATACTTTCTGTGGGTCTCCTGAATCAGCAGCAGCAGAACTGGGCACTTCTAGCTTGGGGTCTCTCAGAAGACCTGACTCAACATGTCAGTCAGGGCTGCAGTTATCAGAAGATTTGACTGTGTTGGGGAGCTGCTTCCAAAAAGGTGCATGTGTATACTCATGCCGGGCATGTGTGTGTGTGTGTGCGCACACACACACACCCACGCATGCACACTGGTGCGCTAATGCTGGCTGTTGGCAGGAGGCCTCAGTTCCTCAGAAAGAGAAGACCTCCACACAGCTTCTTGAGTGTCCTTGTGACATTGCAGCTGGCTTCCTGCTGAGAGAGTAATCCCTGAGCCAGGAGGGCAGAGCTGCAGTATCTTTGATGGCCTCACTTCAGAAGTTACACATCTTGTTTCTATAACATGTCGTTGGTTCCACAGGTCAGCCCTACACAGGGCTAGCAGGGAGTACACAGGATGTAAATGCCAGGAGGTGAGCATCATTTAGGACCATCTTGGAGGCTGGTTACTTCACAGAGAAAACCATTCCCCAGTCGAGGATCTGCCAAGTGTGGTTGTGCCGGCATTCCTTGTACAAGAAAGCCAAGTGGGCAGGGAAGGGGAGATGGAAGTCCGAACCAAACTGTTGGTCTGCCTATGCCCCAGCCAGGGCATGCAGGCACGCCTTTTTATAATATGCCTTTCTAGAAGAGGTACATGCATTTTCCTACAAAGATGTAGTTTATGCCTCGGCCCTAGCTTATCAGGATACTTTCAAATGTATGTAATACAAAACCCAGCTTTAAAAAAAAATTTTCCTCTTTATTAAGTCATATACACATAGATCATGAATACATTTATGCATATGTGCGGTACAATGTTTTTTTAATACAATTTTGAGTGCTTATATCAAACTAATTAATATAGCTTTTACCTCATTTACTTGATTATTATGTTAAGACATTTATGTTCTATACTTGATAGATTTGACTTGTACCCTTGCAATATGCTCCATAGGTGTGGTCTCACTGTTTACCCTCCCTCTATCAAACCTCCTCTATCTCCTCCCTTCTCCCTCCATTTCTCTCCTTCATCCTGGGCTATAGTTGTGATCTATCTTTCATAAGAAAGTGTGAGTGATTATAAATTAGTTTCATAATAGTACTGAGGACATCAGATACTTTTTCATTCATTCTTGAGATACTTTACTAAGGAGAATATGTTCCAGCTCCATCCATGGAAACATAAAAGAGGTAAAGTCTCCATCTTTTTAAAGGCTGCATAGTATTCCATGGTATACATATACCACAATTTATTAATCCATTCATGGGTAGATGGGCTCTTGGGCTTCTTCCATGACTTCGCAACTATGAATTGAGTTGCAATGAATAATCTAGTACAAATATCTTTGTTGAAAAGTGATTTTTGATCTTTTGTATATGCTCCTAGTAGAGGAATTGCAGGATCAAATGGCAGGTCTATTTTTAGATCCCTGAGTATTCTCCAAACTTCTTTCCAAAAGGAACGTACTACCTTGCAGTCCCACCAGCAGTGCAGAAGTGTTCCCTTTTCTCCATATCCACACCAACATCTGTCATTTTGGGATTTTGGAAAAGCCAGCTTTGAAGAAAGAAAATATAATAATGTGTTGATTCATATAAATGGATGCAGCTTCAAGTACAGCTGAATCTGGGGTCTCAAACAATGCCGTTGCCTCTTTCTATCTCATACCTCTTTCTTCCTGTGGTTTTCCGTATCTCTGTGTTCTGAAGCCTCCTTATTACCATGGCACCCAGCAGCTCCAGTCCTGCTCTCAGCTTCAGCCCAGGCACAGAGATGCTTTCTCTGGGCATTTGGAATAAAAAGGTCTGAGCCTGATTCTCTTTACCTCTTTTTTGTACATTTCCTGGGCAGTCCCAACTTCAGATGACTGCTCCATGAGGGACACACACTTAGGAGCTGCTTTCCCCTTGGATTAGGAGATGTTTGCCAATCCAAGTAGAGGCAACGTCTAAACTAGAGAGTCTAGTCACTATCAGTCTTTCCATCAAATATGTTTGAAGCACTTCCCACATGCTATGACACTCTGTGATGAAATAATGTTTAAAGAAATGGAGAAGCGGAGGTGCAAAGCCACGACTGGCTCCTTTTAGAATTTATTACAACTCTCAGGAACCATCGCTTATCAATATCTACTCTCAGTATTCAGCAGGACTAGTCTGACTCTCTTTAGAGGTGAAGACCTTCCTGGCTTTGGTATTTCAGCAGTTTCAGTTCTTGGGATGAAAGTTATCTACTTTACCCACTCCCCTGACTGATTCCTGGGGAACTTTTTAACCATCGGCATATTCTTCTACACTTGAAAGGCTTTATCAATTCTACCACCTCAACATTCTTCAGCATTAAAAATCTGTAGGCCTTTCCCGTTACTGTTCCAGAAAACAGTAATCCCTGCTTTCTATGGCTCTCTGTCCTGAGGAAAAAGGAGGGAGAAAAACACTGGACCTGGAATTCTACGTCAGGCTGGGAGAACAAGGCTCCTGGTAGCTGGATTCTGCCACCAGATACAGCCCTCTCCTACTACCCTCTCTGGCTTCCTCTTTCTCCTTTAAGGTTCTTAACTCAATGGTGGTAACTCTACCAACAATGATTTAAGATTCTGCTCATTTCTGCACTTTAAAATCTGGCTTGGTGAAATTTTGCAGGAGAAATGGCTTCTATTTTTAAAGAGGCTGATTCTTTCTTTCTTCTGATCATTTTCAAGTGAAATTTGGACTTAATAGAGCAGTTTTGAAAGCTCAGCTGCACCATGGATTCTTCCCAAGCTGTGTGGAGCTGGGTCGGTGTCTCAGAAAGTGTGGGCGGTATCTGTTGGTGGTCGAATGGTTCATTAGAAACTGTAAGGGAGGCCAGGTATGGTAGCTCACTCCTGGAATCTTAGCACTCTGGGAGGCCAAGGCGGGTGGATTGCCTCAGCTCACAGTCTCAAGACCAGCCTGAGCCAGAGTGAGACCCTCATCTCTAAAAATAACCGGATGTTGTGGTGGACACCGGTAGTCTCAGCTACTTCGGAGGCTGAGACAAAAGAATCGCTTGAGCAAAAGAATTTGCGGTTACTATGAACTAGGATGCCAGGGCACTTTACCAAGGGTGACAAAGTGAGACTCTGTCTTGAAAAAAAAAAGAAAAAGAAACTGTAAGGGACATAAACCTAGGCATTTAAAATGGTGTTAAATTGAATATTTGTTTTACACGTATCAGACTTGTGTGATTTCATAAGCAGCATTGCTGGGATGAGGTGATAGCAAATAGCTATGAGCTCAGAACTGATTAGAAGAAATAGATTAGTAAACAAAAATGCTATTGGTATGTGAATGTGGAAGAAATCATGAAGGTGACTTTGTTTCCGGTGGCTGCTGTATTTAGTACAAAACATTGCACATTTATTTTCTTGTATTTCTGGAGGCCAAAAATTCAAAATCAGTTTCACTGGGCTGAGCTTATAGTGTTGGCAAGTCTGTGCTCTGAAGTTGCTGGCACTTGTTGGTTTGTGGCCCCATCACCCCAATCAGTGCCTCCATGGTCACATTGCCACACTGCCTCCTCTTCTTCTCTGTATAGTAAAATCTCTGTCTGTTTCCTTTTATGTAGTCTGATGGCTTTAGGACCGACCAAATAATTCAGAAGATTCTCCCCATCTCAAGAGTCTTAACTCAATCACACCTCCAAAGCCTCTTTTTAAAACTATTTAATTAATTTATCATTGCTAAATAAGGTAACATATTCACAGGCACCAGAGGTTAGGATGGGGGCATCTTTTAGGGGCCATTATTCCAGACCATCACGTGGCAGAGGAAGTTTGGGAAGCACAGCGTAGGGGACTCTGTGATGCCAGAGTTCACATCCCTGAAGGGTCTCCATCGACTGTTGCAGAATGGAGTCTGCAACAGTCTAGGCCCACGCCTAGGAGTCTAGGCCCATGCACCATAACCTGGGATTCCTGGAAATGATTCGATTCTTGGTGATAGAGAGCCACTTTTGAAAACACAAATTTTAAATTGTCCAGGTTCAAATGAGTGTGGTTTTACTCCATACAGATCACTACCCTGGGGCCCCACCTCAGATTAGAACTGTGTTTATTACGATTGCTTTTGAAATGTTAATCACTGAGTGTTAATAAACAAAGTAATTATTCTTGATTTTCTTTGGGGGTTCCATTTACTAAAGGGAGCTGATATTATTCATGATTTCACAAGGAAACATGAGATCTATAAGTAGGTTAATGTGTGTTTGCTCATGAAATTAACGAAGATATTTTCTTATTGCATAATCAGTAAATTAGAAACAGGATTGAGGCATTTTAGGGGAAGGTGCTGTTAACGACTTCTCGCTTGATCTGATTAGTGCATTCACAGCAAGCTCTCTCTTGGAAGCCTTTCTGGGGGGAGGGTTTATCAGCTGTAATTCAGCAAGTTGTGTTACAGGATGCAAATGTAGTGAGTGGGAGAGAGGAATGACATCACCTGTCACCATCAGCTTTGATGAGACCGGCCCGCTCCCCACACCCACGCACAGTGCCCACCCTCTGCACATCTGCATCGGCCTGCTGTGCCCTGACTCCAGTGGCACCAGCAAGTGACGTCTCCTTTGGCCAAGCAGACAAGAGCAGGCCAAAGGAGGGCTCAGCAAGCCCTGGAGAGAGGCATGCCAGCCTGCAGCTGGTGAGGACAGGAAGCCAGAGGGGTGGCTCACTCTTTCCCAGAGCAGCATCCTCAGAACCTTGGCAGGGAAGCAAGTTCAAAGTGCCCCAAAGGTGTAGCCTGACAACCTTTCTTTGATACACTCTTCCTGGGCCTCACTAGGTCAGGGAGAGATGCTGGCTCTGATCTACTACAAAGGCCCTTCATCATTTTTGCTTCTGCCTCCTGCCTCCTACAGATCCTTGATTCAAATCCCAGTGTAGGGTCTTTGTGCTAAATGAGATCTTTTTAAATAAAAGATGCATTGTTAGAGAAGCTGGGAGGGCTTCATTCCCCTGACGGGGTCTTTAGTTAAACACAGCAAACCTCCTCAAGGAGAAAGGACAAAACCTCCAGCAGTTGAGCCCACAGGCTGGGAAGAGACAATTCCAGTCCAAGTCAGTGAGAGATATGAGGGGAGGGAGATCTTGTTGGTTTCAGTCACAAGAGCTTTTGCTGGTGACCAAAAGTTAGCAGCAATAAAGAAGGGTCTTAAGTCCAGTAGGGGAATTGGACTCAGTAACTTACAAGTTCTCCTCCAGGTCCGTGAATGTGCTTCTGTAATTTTATGACTCTCTTAGGCATCTTGCCCAGGCACTGTGGGGTAGAAAGAACACCGCTGCTATATGGGAGAGCCCTGGGCTCCTATCACATCCTATCACTCATAGCCGTGTGGCCTTGGGTTTGTCATGTCTCCAAGTCTGTTGTCATTATCTACAAAAATGGAGACACTACCTACCTCCTGATGTTGTTAAAAAGAAGGATATTGGGCCATGCTTCAATCTGTTCTAGCTGCTATAACAGAACACTGAGTAATTTATGAACAACAGAAATTTATTTCTCATGATTCTGGAGGCTGGGACAAGCAAGATCAAGGCACCAGTGGACTCTGAGTCTGGTGAGGGCCTGCACCTCATAGATAGCAACTTCTATGTTCCTTGGTCAAAAGGGATCCTTCAGGCTTTTGTTTTTGAGACAGAGTCTCACTTTGTTGCCCTCAGTGGAGTGCTGTGATGTCATAGCTCACAGTAATCTCAAACTCCTGGGCTCAAGGGATCTCTTTCTTGCCTTAGCCTCCCCAGTAGCTGGGATTATAGGCGACGGCCACAACGCCTGCCTAGTTTTTAGAGACGGGGTCTAGCTCTGGCTCAGGTTTGTTTTGAACTCCTGAGATCAGGCAATCTACCCGCCTCAGCTTCCCAGAGTGCTAGGATTATAGGCAAGAACCACCTCGCCTGGCCTAAGCTTTTTTTTTTTTTTTATAAGTACATATATCTTATTCCTGAGGGCAAGGCCCTCATGACCTAATCACCTTCTAAAGGCCCCATCTCTTAACACCAACACACTGGGGATTAGATTTCAGACCACCGCAGGCCAGGTTCCCAAGTCCCCCTATTCTCAACAATCTGCCTGTCTTTCCCTGTTGGTTCATAAAAAAGATATTCAATCCCTTCCAGTGTGAGCATGCACTTGAGTGTCTGCTCAAGATCTCAGCAGGGGCCTCTGTGTTCCGTCCTCCGCACCCTCCCACCTCAGCCTTGCACTGTTCCAGCTTTGCTTTTGCAGGTGGTCTCAGCCCATGGCATCTGAGCACCGAGGGTTTGAGAGGCAGGAATCTAACCAGAGAAGCTAGGAGGATTCCAATCCAGTGAGGTACTCAGAGAAATCCCAAGAGAAGTCCAAAGAGACCTTGCCAAGTGAACCTGAGGGCCCTGGACCTCTCTGTGTGGCACCAGAGCAGGGGGACAGCTTCTGGCTTTGGCTCTGTAGGGTAGAGTAGTATCCAGGGGCAATCAGAGGGGAGGAAGCCTTGAGCTCCCTCTAGTGGCCGTGGCCAACCCCATAAACAAGCAGCCCAGTAGGGCAGTCACTGCTGGGACCAAATTAGAGATTTGTGGCTGATAATTTATTTGATGGTGGCATCATGGTTCACAGCAACCTCAAACTCTTAGGTTGAAGCTATCCTCTTGTGTCAGCCTGCCAAGTAGCTGAGACTACAAGCGCCCTCCCTGACGCCTGGCTATATTTTTAGAGACAGAGTCTCGCTCTTGCTCAGGCTGGTCTCCAACTCCTAAACTCAAGCAATCCACCTGCCTTGGCCTCCCAGAGTGCTAGGATTATAGGTGTGAGCCACTGTGCCTGGCAGGAGGCTGTTGTTCTTATGCAAATGAGAGATGAGGGTACTTTGGACCAGGGTGGTATTAATAGAGATGATTACAAGTGGTTGGTTCCACAGAGAATTAAACCTTCTCCAGTATAAACAGAGCATCCTCCTTTTCACATGTGAACTAAAGTAAAATCCTAACGCACACCCCTGCCCCATCGGCTGATGGACTGGACCCCCTCTTGACCAAGGGGATCCCTAAAACTGAGTTGTTAGTCATGAGAAAGGACATCAGACATGCCTCCTCATGTCCCCTCCCTTCTTAGAGCTGTCCTCTATGACTCATTAACAGGCCTAAGGCTGTGCATGACATACCTGCAGGTCCTCAGCATACACAACAAACCACCTGAGTCTGGGCATGTGTCCTGTAGTTTATCTCTGGTTAACAGATTCTTATCTTAACTCAGCATTTTTCTTTTCTTTTCTTTTTTTTGAGACAGAGTCTGACACTGGCACCCTGACTAGAGTGCTATGACATTATAGCTCACAGCAACCTCAAGTTCTTGGGTTCAAGTGATCCTCTTGCCTCTGTTTTTCTATTTTTAGTAGATACAGGGTCTTGCTCTTACTCAGGCTGGTCTCCAACTCCTGAGCTCAAGTGATCCACCTGCCTTGGCCTCACAGAGTCCTAGGATTACAGGCATGAGCCACCACACCCAGCCCTCAGCATTCCTTTTCACTGTCCTCTGAATTATTATTTTTCTTTTTGAGACAGAGTCTCATTATGTCACCCTTGGTAGGGTGCCGTGGTGTCACAGCTCACAGCAACCTCAAACTCTTGGGCTTAAGTGATTCTCTTGCCTCAGCATCCCAAGTAGCTGGGATTATAGGCAACAGCCACAGTGCCCGGCTATTATTCTGTTGCAGCTGTCATTGTTGCTTAGCTGGCCCGGGCCTGGTTCAAACCCACCAGCCCACCATTGAGCTATGGGCGCCCAACCTGTCTCCTGGTCTATTAGACAGAGTCTAAATCTTTCAGCCAATTATCAGCTAAAGAATCTTCAAAACCACCCATGACAAAGCCAGAAATGGTCTCTCCGCCGCGGTGTCAGGCAGAGAGGTCCAGGGCCCTCAAGTCCACCTAGCCAAGCCCCTGCTTTCAGATGTGGCCGAAGCGATGCGTTTCTTCCACATACTGATTTATGACTTCCCCTGTAATTCCTCTCTCTGAAATGTATAAAACCAAACTAGAACCCCACCACAGCGAGTGTACTTGTTCAAGGCTTCTTGGGTGTGGCTCTGGGTCATGGTCTTCAAATTTGGCTCAGGATAAACCTCTTTAAATTATTTTACAGACTATGGCTTCTTTTCTGTTGACACACATTCCTCCTGATTTCTGCTCTGATCCAGGCAGAAGGTCCTGGTTGCAGCCCAAGCCATAATGGTCTCCTTCAGCTTCTCCACAGGAGGATCATGGTTAGCAACCTAAGGTGGTCACTTGCCAGGACCCAGGAGAGTGGCAGCTCTGTACTCACAATATTAGGAACATACAAGCAAATGCTAGACACAGTGTGATGACAGAAGAACGACAACTTCTTCAGTACTTTAATGAGCAGGTCTCTGGGATTTTCTATATATTGTTCTCTTTCCTTGGAAGACTTCTTCCCTCCTCCTGGCTAACTCTGCTGTCTGCTGAGATGAGGCTCTCTCCAGAGTGACTTCCTCCACCCAGAGGCCTTTGCTAGGGCTGACCAGGAGGCGGCTCCAAAGGCTTCTCACTCAGGGCACAAACTTGTTCTCAGGGTCCTGCAAGTGTGGGATCTTGGGAGTGTCTCCTTCAAGTCTACACTCTAGGAACCTCCCTCGCCTCCCTCTAGTCCCAGCCCTGGCAATGGTCCAAGACACGTGAGGATGCCTTGCCAGTGTGGTGCTGGGTTGAACTGCACACTGAGACACACTGGCATGAGATGTGGAAGAGAGAAGCCCAGAAGCCATTGTTACCCAGAAGCGCTGAACTCCCCCGACAGCAGCGTTCATCACTCTGGAGTTACCTTCCTGAACCCACCCACATCCTGGAGCTGCCAGGTGCTGGAAATGCTGCCAAGACTGTTCCCGATGGTGCCAAGATGCCCACATGCCATCACTTCCCAAAGTGGCTTTCCTGGCCTTCACTCTCAAAGCCTCTACTTCTCTGTAATAAATGTTCTGGCCCCCAAATACCTGGAGCTTTTAATTTACAGGTTAAGTTCTGACCGACATAGATCTCCAGTCACCCATGAGGAAGAGTAAAATCTGTGAGTCAAGATTTTAGCATCTTCATAAACCCATAGCGTCTACCCATCAGCCATCCCCATGTGCTGTGTCCACCTATGCTCTGTCCTTCCTGGCCATCCTTTGGTGCCTCTGCTTGGTGCATGGCTCTTAATTGCCCTCTTCACATGGATTCCTCAGGAGAGCCATTTCTGGCCCTGCCCACTTCTGTGATCAGCTTTCTGCCTTGCTAAGTATACAACATACAACTCTGTGGGTTTTTTTTCCCTTTATACAATTTGTCCCAATGGATTTCCTTGATTATTGATTATTTCATAATCTCTGGCCTCTCTTGCAGTAGATGATAGGATGGATGAGGGCAGAGATTTGTCTGCTGTGGTGTCTTCCTAGTGTCTGGCCCTAGCATTTGCTCATAGAGCATTTTGCAAAATGAATCAATAAACAATTTGTTTCATTGAATTGAACCAATTAGCCAACACACATGAAGCATTTGTGGTAATGATGGCTTAGTGATAGGCACATGAGAGAGGTAAAAAATGATTATTCGATAAGCAGATGGGAAGGGTAGGCATTTCAAAGGCACATATTCCAATATGGCCCTGGAGCTCTTGTTACAGTGTGACCATGACAGTCCTCCTATTAAGAGCTAGAGTGTATGTCCCCTTCCTTTGAAATTAGGTCAGCATTTGCACCTTCTTTGAGCAATAGCGTATAGCAGAAAGGTCATACCCATACAGCTGCCGCTTACTCTGGAAAACTCACTTCTGAAGTTTTCAGTCCTGTGAACCGCCTGGCTGCCCCTGAGGCTGCCATGCTGTCAGGAAGCCCAAACTCCCCTGCATAGAGAGGGCACAAAACTACATGAAGAAAGATGCCCAGCCAATCCCCCAGCTGCTTCAGCCATTGTCTGATTGCAATTACAGGAGACAACTGGCTAGAACTGCCCAACTAAGATTCACCCATGGAAATGATGAGAGGCAATAAAAGGGGTTTTGTTGTTTTAAGCCACTGAATTTTGGGGGTAATTTTCTACACAGTAAGAGAGAACTAGAATAGCTTTTTAATTTGAAGAACTAAAAATCTAGCTGGAAAATCAAGAACTGGGCAAACTTCACCGAGTTGGTTATTCAGTATCAGCAGTCTCTGGGTGGCAAAGGCCCATAATGGCAGGTCCTACCTGTGTGAATGCATGAATACACTTACTCATCCTCCGCCATCTTCCGTCTGCCATCCATCCCTATTCCTGCCCCTGCACCTGCCTTGGCCCTTCAGATCCTTGGTTCCTATCATATGTCGGTAGGGCTGAAACTTTTTCAAACACTCAACCCGGTAGACCCTCAAATTAACCAGCTACCTTGTCTCCCCAGCTTCACTTTGGAAATAGGCAGAGAGTGGAGTTGAAGGTGTTTAGGACCACAAATCCCTGGTCCTGGCTCCTGGATCTTGGCAACAGTCGTCCCATAAATTTTCTAACAAGTGACACATACACATAATTAAACCAAAGATACCACAGCCTCAGACACATGCAACGAGGGCAGGGCTGATAGAAGGGAACCATTCATCAAAACCTCATCATAAATTCAAGTTGAAGGACTGAAAAAGAAGCAAAACATGAATACTTCCCAAACCCAGCAGCTGGGCCTCTCCCTGAAATCCTGAAACCACTGCAGCTCAAATCAACATCTGGGAGAGAATAAAAAATTATGAAGATTTAAAAAGAACAGACGCTGGGCAATTATCAGTTGAAGTGCGGATCAGGAATATAAATTTTCTGAGAGCCTAAAGACAGAAATATACATTGGCACATGGGTCTTAGGGCTGAATTCCATCCAGCTATAGACATCATTCTTCCTCATTATGACTAATATTTAGTTAGCAAATGTACTTTCTAAGCAATGAACATAATTATGTTCAGGTTGACATGACCTGAATTAGAGCTGCTGAATTCTTATTTATTCAGCAGCGGCAGCAGCATAAAATGTAGAGAAGGATTTTGATGCTGAGAAATAGCACCAAACAACATTGCGAAGAACATTGTTTTTAGAGTTTGAGAGACCTGGGTTCAAGTGCTATTTCTTGCATGTATGAATTGTGTGAGGCTGGGCATTATTTAATCTCCTGAGCTTGTATAGCAATCTATAAATGGAGATAAAACCCACCTCACAGAGTTTTTATGAGGATTGAAGTGGGCAATATATTTTCCAAACTCCTTCCACATTCCCTTCAGCTTCTTCACCTGTGAAATGGTAACAATACTTGTGTTTCACGGTTATGCTGTAAAGATTCTTTAGCTTATAATATTACTTAAAATATTTTAGGTTGTAAATAACAGAAAGTGAGACTTATAGTAGCTTTAAAATGAAAGGTATTTGATTATACTAATGAGAAGGCAGGAGGCAGGAGGTTCTGGGGTAGGAGCAATGACAACAGAGATCAGAAATATCAAGGCATTGAGTCTAGGTCTTTGCTAGCCATGTGGCTCTTGGCTGCTTCAGCTTCAGGCATCATGTCTTCACATAAGAGTACTCAAATTGTAAAAGGAGAAGAGTTGTTCCCCCCCCCCCACATATCTCTTCTATCAAGGAGGAACTATTTCTCAGACATCTCCCATAAATTTCCCCTCTCTTCTCGTTGGCTAGCACAGAACCATAGCTATCTTTTGCTAAGAGGGAGCCTGGAGAAATGAACAATCCAGTATTTCCAGAAGCTAACATGGAGAACTACCTCTTTGGAGAGGAATAAATTTGGAGGTAGGAAACACACTGGATCTGGGACTGTAGTGTATGTGAAAGTGTCTACCACAAAGGGCCATATTAGTCCTTGAAGGTGACATTCATTGAGCACCCCCTGTGTGCCAGGCACCATTTCTAGTCATTTACATGCATTACCTTGCTCCATTCTAGCAATAATCCTATGAGGAAGTATCACTATTATCCGATTCTATCCTATAGATTAGGAAATTGAGAAGTTAATAAGCTTGCTCAAGGCTATACAACTAGTGAGTTGGGGCAAACATATCTGAATCTGAGTTAAAGCATGTTGAGTCTTCAGACTCGGATGAAAGTGGACGCTCATCTCACATCTAAGATCTTATTTATTCTGATTCTCACCTCGAATTCAAGTAGGTTTGACTTTGTACTTGTTTATCAATCATAGTGGTGAATATATTCATGAAACTACCTTTGAAAGGTGTTTTTCAACCTCTTTTTATCTCATGGAACACTTGAACCTATATTTAAATTTCTGCAGTACACTTAAATTATGTTGATTAAAATATAAGTAAAAAAGAACCAAACAAATATACTTACTGGGCTTTGAACATCTTTCAAAAATAATTTAATTAATGACCTTTAAAATATTTCATGGCACACTGGTTGAAAATCACTACCTTAGTGAGATCTCTTTTAATTGTGCCAGAATTTACATGTTCAAATTGTGGTGAGTGTTGGAGAATTGGGCGGGGGGTGTCTCATGGTCAGGCTCACCTGGACTGTGAAGTCAGGGACCTGGGCCCATCCCAGAACTGATTTTCACCCAGCGCTTTCCATGGGGCCTGAGAGATTATCTGGAGGGTGGGCTGGCAAGCTATAGTCACAACTGGGCTTAACTATGCCCAGACCTGTTAACTGAGAGGGGGCACTGCTCTAAGGAAGGCCCCCAGCAGAGTCTATGGGGTCCTTGGGAGGGAATTTTAGCCTGGCACAAGAGCTGGACTCAGCTACAAGGCCCAAAGGTTTGGGGTATGGCTCATTGGATCTCACTTGAGCCTATCTTTGAGGAACAGAAGCTCTCTGACTCTGCATGACCCAGAAAAGGGGAAGCCCTTTCCAAGCCGCACTGGAGAGCTAAAGCAACCCAAGCATTTGAGGGTGGAGCAGAATAGACTTGGGGTGATGTTTGGAGTGGGGCAGCCACCAGTGTCCACTAGAACTTCCTGGAGTCTGGAAGAAACAGCCCAAGGCACAAAACCAGTTAAGGACAAAGGTCTTTTCTTGACTTCCTGATGTGTGCCTGGAACTGTGCTAGTGTGGTCTGGGATCTAACAGATTTTCTTTCTTTCTTTTTTGAGACAGAGTCTCACTCTGATGACCTGGGTAGGGTGCCATGGCGTTACAACTCACAGCAACCTCAAACTCTTGGGCCCAAGCAATCCTATTGCTTCAGCCTCTTGAGTAGCTGGGACTACGAGCACTGGCCAAAGTGCTCAGCTCGTTTTTCTAGTTTTAGTAGAGACGGGGTCTCGCGTTCCCTCAGGCTGGTCTCGAACTCCTGAGCTGAAGTGATCCTCCCACCTCTGCCTCCAAGAGTGCTAGGATTACAGGCATGAGCCACAGCACCCAGCCCTGCAACAGACTTTCTGACAAGTGAGAAGGAAAATTTATAACAGCGGGCTGAGCTCTATGATAGGGGAGTGCAGAGTCCCAAGAGCACCTCCAGGAGGGGCAGGGCCCTAACTGGGCTTAGGGAAGGTTCTGGATGCTTCTTGTTAGCTCACACCTAACCTCTTTTATTAGCTTTCTCTGATGCTTCTGCTGTCTCATTCATCCCTCCAGCACTCCAACCTGCAGGGGCAGCCAGATATGTCAGTTGGAAATGGAGTTTCTCAACCTCTTTTTTTTTTTTTTTGTGACAGAGGCTGCCTCTGTTACCCAGACTGGAGTGCAGTGGTGTCATCATAGCTCACAGAAACTTCAAACTCTTGGGCTCAAGTGATCCTCCTGCTTCAGCCTCCCAAGTAGCTGGTACTATAGGTGCCTACCACAATGCCTGGCTAATTTTTCTATTTTTGGTAGAGACGGATCTGCTCTTGTTCAGGCTGGTCTTGACCTCCTGAGCTCAAGCAATCTTCTCTCCTCAGCCTCCCAGAGTGCTAGAATTGTGGCCTGAGCCATTGTACCCAGCCTCCCAATCATTTTTATTTTCTTTTTCTTTTCTTTTTTATTTTTTTGAGACAGAGTCTCACTATGTCACCCTCAATAAAGTACTGTGGTGTCACAGCTCACAGCAGCCTCAAACTCCCAGGCTTAAGTAATTCTCTTGCCTCAGCGTCCCAAGCAGCTGGGACTACAGGCACCTGCCACAACACCTGGCTCTTTTTTGTCTTCATCATCCCTAACCCCCTAATACCACTGAGATTTTGTTTACATATTATATATACATCTGTGCTTTATACACAAAAAGAATAGGATTTTTGACCTCCCAAGAATAAATTTCTGTTGGCAATATTGCTCCCCTTTGAGAATGTGCTTCCTCAAAGAATAAGGCTGTTCTCCACTGATGGGCAATTTGGTTAACCCTGGCTTAGTCCATTTCTGGTGCTATAACAAAATGACACAGACTGGGTAATTTACAAATAATAGGAATTTGATTTCCCACAGTTCTGGAGGATGGGAAGTCCAAGATCAAGGTGCTAGTCTGGTGATGGCTGCTCTCTGCTTCCAAGATGGTGGCTTGTTGCTGTGTCCTCATATGGTAGAAGGGCAAAAAGGGGACAAATAGACTGTCTCAAACCCTTTGATAAAGGCATTAATACCTCATTACCTCCCTTGATAAAGGCACTAATCCCAAATTTTGTTGGGGGACACCAACATTGAGACCATAGCTGCTTTCCTCTAACACATCTTTGTGTAAGGCCAAGTCATTTCTGGGGAGTGTTTAGTTGATGCCTCTAATCCAGTGGCTCTGGTGGTACAGTAGTGACATGGCTGAACGTTAAGGTACAGATAAAGGGGCAGGGAAGAGGAAGAAAGAGAGGGATGGGAACAGAAACAGAAGGAGAGAGATTATGTGAGCATAAAAGAGGTCACAGTCATTAGAAGTAAGATCTTCAGGTGAACAGATTACACAGGGTTATGATGGCAGGAGGCAGGAATATTAGGAGCCATTTCAGAAGTTGCCTTCTCTATTACAAGTTGAGATCAGGGATATACAGGTCATAAGGCCAGCCGTCATTGGTCTGGGAGTGGGGAGGTGGTCAACAACGAGGCAAGAATTCGGGACCTGTTGTGCAAACAAAGGGTCAGGACTAGGAAGGCAGCATGGAGTCAGGGATCTGCAGGATCAGAATTCTCAGCAAAGTGTTGGGTCGGGCCAAGAAGGATGCCCAGGATCCTGGGAGCCACCTGAGCCAAGCAGTCTGGGCAGCAGAGATGAGCCAGGGCAGCAGGAGGGCTCTGAAATCACTCAATGACTGTCTCAACCAAGAAGCCTCTTACACACCATCTCCCTGATAAAAATTTCCCCCTCACTCTGGTGGAGCCTCTTTAGGAAGCTATGGGAATTAAGGTAGAGTTCAAAGCAGAGAGGAAAGCATCTAGGAAAGGTTCTAGAAACAGGCAGGTGAGCTTGGAATCCCAGCCCAGCAGTTTGCTAGTTGTGTGAGTAAATTGACCTCAAATTTGAGTTTTCTCCTCTCTAAAATAAATCTTAATTTATACCGAGGCTGAGAAAGATGAAATAGCATACTAAAGTCTCTTAGAACAGTGTCTGCTACAGAGCAGCATCCAATACACGTTTATTATTCTGGTTCTTATTATATAAAAGTAATATATTTAGAAAAACATGAATGCATCCCTTAAAATCAAAACAACACTAACAAGAGCCTAATCTTTTCTGATTGAGAAGATGCCAATTCAATATCTAACCCATTTTCACATATACTAATAAAGGGTGGCAGGCGTGGTGGGAAGTATAATTGTTGAAAGGCTGTATCATGTCAGACATTGAGCTAGGTGCCTTACAAAGCTAACTTCCTGCCATTTTGTCAACCAACGTGTAAGTCAGGAGTTGTTATTTCCATGTTGAAGCAACAAATGATGCAACAGAGAGCCAGAAATATTGTGTTGCTTAAAGTCATGCAGTTAAGGCTCGGCGCCTGTGGCTCAAGTGGCTAAGGC
>NW_003852441.1:9146013-9151465 GCF_000181295.1 Otolemur garnettii | reverse complement strand
AAAAAAAAAAAAAAAAAGTCATGCAGTTATTAAAAAACAGAACCGAGAATTGAACCCAGGCCAGTTGGATCTAAGTTGGGGGCCAAGATGGAGGAGCAGCCTACACACACTGCTTTCACAGAGAGGTTTGGAAATGGAGAGCAGATATTCACCATTCGATTGATTGTCTAAGAGAGAGCGTTTGGAATCTACAGACACAACAGGAGGCTCCAGAAGTGAAGGAAAAGGAAGTGGAGTGACAGAAACCACTTTGCAGGACCAGTGGTACCAGAGAAGGTGCCCTTACATGAGGAAGAAACAGAGAAGCCAGGAGCTCCACATTTCTTGTGTGGACATTGCTATTGGAGCTGTGGGAGGTCCCCACTTCACTACAGCAGTCCTCTGAACTGATATAGGAAGCTGCCCAGAGACTGCAGTGATATTGCTCTGGAGAGAAGGCACAGCACATTCCTGCTGGCTTCCAAACCCTGGGCATCACAGCTGGTGCCATTTGGAGGTCCCAGCCTCAGAGCACTGCCTCTGCATGGGGCCAGACTGATGGGTGCCACCTCCCCTCATTGCCCCTGCTGGACTGGGGAGGAAATAAGGAGGCATGGAGCTCTCACACATCCTACGGGTATGTGCCACATACCCCACTGCCACCTGGAGACCCAGGCAGAGCAAGTGCCTTTGGACCTAGTGCTGCCTGCTGCTGCCACCTAGGTAGCCCTGTCCAACCACAGCTGCTGTAGGACCCAGATGGAGCAGGCACCCGTGGCCCTGGTGTGCACCCCTGCCATCTGGGTAGCATAGCTGCCACTGCTGCTCCCTGGGTAGTGCTGAACCAACAGAACTCCGCAGGCTAAGCACCCATGTTACTACTGCTGCTGCCACTGGACCTGGGCAGAGCAAACACACACAGCCACATGTCCTCATGGAGAGGGACCTGCTCTGCCCCCACCTGAGGGACCAGCCCACTCTGCAACACAACATTCCCCAGCACGTGTTTGGATTATGAGGACCACAGGGGAGAAGGGAGACAAAGGGAAGCAGAGTGTTACTGCCTCACAGTGCATCCACACCTTTCCTGCCTGGTCAATCTTCCGAAGCAGGACTCAAGCACACTACCGAGAGACCTCTCCTTCTCTTCACTGAGCAATAGAGTTTACAGCAGAGGAGAACAGGTATACTGGAAAGCTATCTGTTTTGAGCCGAGGGAAGAAGTTCTAGATGGGAAAGAATTGGCATAAAAACTCTGGCAACATGAAAAAATGGGAATTTTGACACCTCTAAAGGATTATACTAGCTTTCCAGTAATGAAATCTAAAGTAAATTGTTGAAATATTGATATGGAATTCAAAATATGGATCACAAGTAAGATTAATGGGATCACGAGAAAGTTGAAAACCAACATAAAGAAACCAGAAAATTAACTCAGGACATGAGTTGAAAAATTCACTAAACAGGTAATCTAAGAAAAAATATAACAGACCTTCTGGAAAGTGAAAGTCATTTTGGGAATTTTAAAATATAGTGGAAAGTTTTAACAACAGAGTAGACCAAGCAGAAGAATTTCAGAGCTTGAAGACAAGACAGTCACATATAAAGAAAAAAGAATCAAGAAGAATGATTAATTTCTTCGAGAAATATGGGATTATGAAAAGCGAACAAATATAAGAATCATAGGCATCCCTGAGGGAGAAGAAGAAAAAACAAAACGCACAAAAAACCTATTGGAGGGAATAATGGTGGTGCTGGAGATTTAGACACCCAGAGGTAAGAAGGTCTTTGAAGACCTGGAAAAATCAGGCAAATAGGACATCACCAAGGCACATAGTCATAAATCTGGCCAAAGTCAAGGTGAAGGAGAAAATACTACAAGCTATGAGATGATAACATCAAGAAACTCACAAAAGAAAACCCATTAGACTAAGGGAGAAAACAGAGCAACCAGGTAACAATCAATATGATGAATGGATGAATAGTATCTCATATATCAATACTAACACTGATGGTCTTAAGACCCCACTTAAAAGATACAGGTTGGCTGAATGGATAAAGAAGCAAAATCCAAACATATGCTGTCTTTTTTAAAATTTCAGATTAATGTACTTAGTTATCATTTAATAAAAATAATTTCAGATTAATACAATGGTACAAATAATTAGGTTGCAATATTTACATTTGTTAGGTAAAGTCCCTGTTGTAGTTGTGTCCTGCACCCAGGAGGTGTGTGTGCTATATGCCCTTACATTGTGCCCGTTAGGTGGGAGCACTCCACCCCCTCGCTCTTCCCACACCCACTCCCTCCCCCCCCTTAAACTTAATTGAGTTTTTCTCTTGTGTTGGGTTGTATTCATTTGTCTACTGGCTTCATATTAGTATTGAGTATATTGGATACTTGCTTTTCCATTCTTGTGATAACTTCACTAAGAGAATATGGCCTTCAAGCCCCACTTAAAAGATTGGCTGAGTTTATAAAGAAACAAAACTGGACTATATGCTGTTTTGAAAAACTCATTTAGGCTCGGCGCCTATAGCTCAACCGGCTAAGGCGCCAGCCACGTACACCTAAGGTGGCGGGTTCGAATCCCCAGCCCGGACCCACCAAACAACAATGACGGCTGCAACCAAAAAATAGCCGGGGGTTGTGGCGGGCGCCTGTAGTCCCAGCTACTTGGGAGGCGGAGGCAAGAGACTCACTTGAGCCCAGGAGTTGGAGGTTGCTGTGAGCTGTAATGCCACGGCACTCTACCCAGGGGGAAAGCTTGAGGCTCTGTCTCAAAAAAAAAAAAAAAAAAGAAAAACTCATTTAATTCATGAAGATTCTCATAAACTCAAGATAACAGGGTGGGAAAAATATTCCACACAAATAGAAACCAAAAGTGAGCAGGACTAGCTATTCTCATATCAGATAAAATAGACTTTAAATCAACAATGATAAAATAAAATGGTCATTATATAATGATAAAGGGATCAATTCCACAAGAAGATAAACAAACCTAAATATTTACGCACCCAACACAGGATCTTTCACATTTGTAAAACAAACCCTACTAGAGCTAAGCAAAGAAATAAACAGCAGCATCATACTTGCTGGGGACTTTAAAATCCCACTGACAGAACTGGATTATTAAGGCAGAAAATGAACAAAGAAATGTTGTACTTAGATAAGACTCTAGAACAAATGTAGCTAATAGGCATTTATAGATCATTCTACTCTCAAACTGCAGAATATACATTCTTTTCTTCATTACATGAGACATTTTCCAAGAAAGGTCATATAATACAAAACAAGTCCCAACAAATTTAGAAAAACCAAAATCATACCACGTATCTTCTCAGACCACAGTGGAAGAAAATTAAAGATCAACTACAAGAAGAACTCTCAAAACAACACTGCTATATTGAAATTAAACAACCTGCTGGTGAATGATCCTTGGATTAATGATGAAATCAAGATGGAAATAAAAAACAATTTCAAGTTGAATGACAAAGGTGACACAGCTTCCAAAATCTCTGAAATACAGTTAAAGTCAAGCTAAGAGGAAGTTCCTAGCACCAAATGCCTTCATCAAAAAGACAGAAAGATCACAAGTTAGAAACCCAATGTCACGTGTAAACTATAAAAGGAAGGACAAACCAAACCCAAAGGTAGGAGAAGAAAATAATAAAGATCACAGCAGAACCAAAAGAAATGAAAACCAAAAACAACACAAAGGATTAATAAAACAAAAAGTTGTTTCTTTGAAAAGATGAACAAAATCAACAAGCCACTAACTCATCAAACAGAAACAGAAGAGGAAGGATTCAAATAAGCTCAATTAGAAATTAAAAAGGAGACATATAACTGATACCACAGAAATACAAAATATCATCCAAGACTACTAAAAAACCCTCTATGCACATAAACTAGAAAATCTAGAGGAAATTGATACATTTTTGGAAACACACAATCTCCCAACCTTGAATGGGCAAGAAATAGAAATCTTGAACAGACCAATAATGAGTAGCAATATTGAAACTGTAATTTAAAAGCTCCCACCTAAAAAAGTCAAGACCTGCTGGTTTCACAGCTGCATTCTACCAGACTGAGAAAGAAAAACTAACACCTATCCTACTGAAATTATTTCATAAAATTGAGAAGGATCACCCCTAACTCATTCTATAAAGCCAGTATCACCCTGATACCATAGGCTGGAAAGAACACAACAAAAAAGAAAACTACAGACCAATATCCCTCATAAACATAGATGCAAAAACCTTCAACAAAATACTACAAATCAAGTGCAACAGCCCATCAAAAGGATAATTCACCATGATCAAGTGGTTTTCGTCCCAGGGATGCAAGGATGGTTCAACACATGCAAGTCAACATATATGCTACATCACATAAACAGAACTAAAAACAAAGACCATATGATCATCTCAATAGGTATAAAAAAAAGCATTTGACAAAATCTAGCAACCTTCATGATCAAAACCCTCAACAAATTAGGCATAGAGGGAACATGCCAGAAAATAGTAAAAGCCATACATGACACACCGTGGCCAACATCATACTGAATGGTGAAAAGTTAAAAGCAGCATTCCCCCTAAGAACTGGAACAAGACAAGGATGCTCACTGTTGCTGCTCTATTCAGCATAGTACTGCTCAAGTTTTGTTAAAGAAGATTTATGGAGATATAGTTTACCACAAAATTTGCCTGTATAAAACAATTCAACAATTTTTAGTGTCCTTCAGAGTTGAGTAACCATCTCTGCAATCTAAATTTAGAACATTTTTTATCACTCTGCAAAGAACCCCCATGCCCATTAGCAGTAACTCTTTGTTCCTCCCCTTCCTGGTCAATGCCAGGCAGCAATCTACTTTCTGCCTCTATATATTTGCCTATTATGGACACTTCACATAAATGAAATCATATAACATGTGGCCTTTCATGACTGGCTTCCTTCACTGAGCATGTTTTCAACGTTCACCTGTGCTGTAGTACCTATCAGTGCTTCATTCTTCTTCATCACTGAACAATGCTGTGTGTCCATCTCATTTTGATTATCCACCCATTCGTTGGTGGGCATTTTGTTTATTTCCACTTTTTGGCTATTGTGAATAACTGTGCTGTGAACAAACATGTACAAATTTTTGTACATGTGGACATGTGTTTTTATTTTTCTTGGGTATTCCTAGGAGTGGAATTACTGGGTCATATTGTATCCATGTCTGACATTTGGGGAACTGCCAGGCTCTTTTTCGAAGTGGCTACACCATTATACATTTGTACCAGCAATGCCTTGAGGATTCCAGTTTATCCACATTCTTACCAACACTTGTTATAATCTTTTCTTTCTTTCTTTCTTTTTTTTTTTTTTGAGACAGGAGCCTCAAGCTGTCCCCCTGGGTAGAGTGCCATGGCATCTCAGCTCACAGCAACCTCCAACTCCTGGGCTCAAGCGATTCTCCTGCCTCAGCCT
>NW_003852441.1:9140697-9145098 GCF_000181295.1 Otolemur garnettii | reverse complement strand
GAGGCAGGAGACTCGCTTGAGCCCAGGAGTTGGAGGTTGCTGTGAGCGTGATGCCATGGCACTCTACCCAGGGGGATAGCCTGAGGCTCCTGTCTCAAAAAAAAAAAAAAAAAAAACAGGTTATTTGGTATTAGCGTTACGAACATTGGTGTAAAAGTATGTGTTTGGGTCTACGCTTTCCATTCTTTGGGGTATATACCCAGAAGTGGAATTGCTGGATCATATGTTAACTCTACGCTTAACTTTTTGAGGACCTACCGAACTGTTTTCCACTACAGCTACACCATTTTACATTCCCACAAGTAATGCACAAGAGTTCCAATTTCTCCATATCTTTCCAACACCTGTTATTTTTATTCTAGCCATCCTAGTGAGTGTGACATAGTGTCCCACTGTGGTTTTGATTTGCATTTCCCTGATGGCTAGTGATGCTGAACATCTTTTCACGTGCTTATTGCCCACCTGTATACATCCTTTGACCGTTTCAAAATTGTTTTTTAAAATCTTTTTACTTGGGTTGTAATACCTATTTATATATTTTGAATGCATGTCCCTTTCAGTGTATGATTTTCAGATATTTTCCTCATCCTGTAAGATGTCTTTTTACTTTCTTAATGGTATCGTCTGAAGCACAAAAGCTTTTGATTCTGATGAAGGCCAATTTATATTTTCTTCCATCACTATGTTTTTGGTGTCCTATCTAAGAAATCATATTAGCCTGCTATGATGGCTTATGCCTATACTCCTAGCACTTTGGGCAGCTTTGGGATTTCTTGAGGCCAGGAGCACAAGATCAGCTGAGCAGCCTAGTAAGACCCCATCTCTCAAAAAAGAAAAAAAAAATGTAAAGAAAGAAGAACTAGCTAAGCATGGTAGTGCATGCTTGTAGTTCCAGATACTTGAGAGGCTGAGTGAGGTAGGAGTATGGTTTGAGTCCAGAAGTTGGAGGCTGCAGTGTGCTACAATCTTGCCACTGCACTCAAACCTGGACAACAGAATGATACCCTGTCAGAAGGAAAGGAAGGAAGGAAGGGAGGGAGGGAGGGAGGGAGGGAGGGAAGGAGGGAACAGAGAGACAGAGACAAAGAAAGAGACAGAAAGGAAGGAAGAAAAAAAAAAGAAAGGAAGGAAGGAAGGACGAAAGGAAGGAAGGGAGAAGGAAGAACATCATTGTCTACACCAATGTCATGAAAATACACTCTTAACATTTTTATCTTAGAATTTTACAGTTTTCACTCTTACGTGGAAGTTGTAATCTAGTTTGAATTCATTTTTGTGTATGATAGGTAAGGGTCCCAACTACTTATTCTGCATATGTTTGTGTATGTTGAGACTTTTCCATAATAAAAGTTTAAGTGATGAAAAGGCAATGACAACAAAAATTATATACCAGGTAGAAACTGCTTTTAGTTGCTAATAACAACTCCTTAAAATAAAAATGGCTTAAGCAGGATATGTCTGGCTTTCTTTTTTTAAAACTTACGTAAGTGAAAGAAGTTCAGAGGTAGGTGGAGCTGATATGGCAATTCTGTCATCACTTTTGACCCAGGACCCTATTATCTGTTTCAATGGTCCTACGTGTGACTTCCGACCTAGAGGTTGCCGTGATCTCAGTGTAGTTGCTGGAGTGCCAGCTGACTCCTCTACATTCTGAGCAGGAAGAAGGAAAGGTAAAAGGGGAGTTACCAGTTGAACAACTCTTCCCTGAAGCCAATTTAAAGACTGGGTACACTGCCATACTCGTCAGTGTAGGGCTCTGGCCTTAAGTCAGATGAGCATGCATGGATATCAGGTGCCTGAAGCAGCAGGCTGTTGGGGAGAGGGGCAGTTGCTCCCTCCATATCCAATTTTACCATCGTTAGTAGCAAGTAGGATTGTGGAATTATGAGGCCAGTATTGCCAGAGCTTCCAAGGCTTAAATTCCAGATTTTCCAATGTTGGCAACCAATCCAAAAAAAAAAAAAGGTTTAACTTTGCCTAGGCCAAACACAATAAATCTGCAGCCTGTGCTCCACCTGTGCTGCTCTCTGCTTCGTCTGCTTTCCCATGAACATTAGTGCTCTTTAGACACGGAAGGGCCCAGGAACGGTATTGCAATTCCCCTGTATGGCTCTGAGCCAGCCGTGGAAGTCACGAGGAAGTGGATTTTGGCTCAATGTGAGGAAGAACTCCATCCACAGAGCTGTCAAAAACAGAAGGAGCTGCCTGGGGAAGTAGGAAGCTCCTTGTCGCTGGAGAACTGCCTGGCAACGATTCCTAAGGTCTTCACAACCCTAAGAGAATCAGTGTAGGAAAATCACTGTGACGATGACTGCGTCTTTGGTGACTCACTGCAAGGAGATCCCTGTAGGGGGCAGGAGGGAGGCAAGAAGCCACATTTCTGAACTGTTAAGGAGCTAACAGCCATGGGCCACGGTGTTCCAACATGAACAAGACAACACAGTGGGAAATGGGAAATGCCCTCACTCTCAGAATACCCTCTGTTAAGTTTAGCCTGTAGGACAATGGAAATTTGCTTCCCAAATATTTACAATCATGATTTGATTCACCTTTACTCACAGCATGCACGTACATCAGATATGTTGTTTTTCTTATGGAGGATAATTCAGGTTATTAAAATCAACTCATTTATTTCCACATACCTTCAGGGCTGGCTTCGTGGGTGTGAGACTTGTGCAGGTGCAGAGAGCCTTGTACTCTGTAGGACCCCATGTTTGGGTTAATGCTCTGCTTTCATCATCTAGAAAGGCTCACTTTTGAACAAGGGACCCTACATTTTCATTCTGCATGGGGTTCTGGTTATGTGGCCAGTCCTCCATACATTTACTCAACATGCATTCGATGTCTAGTAAATGCCAAGCACTAAGGACACAGAGGGACACCCACCATGCTCCCACTCTTGTTGGGGCGGGAATGTATGAAGCTGGAAAAATAAGCAGCTACGATAATAGCATGTAGTGTGCTAAGTGCTCGCCAGAGGGACAGCTTACCTATACACAGAGGTCAGGAAGAGAAAGCTGTTCAAAGGAATTGAGACCTGAGCTTTAATTGTTTTTTGAAATTCAGTCTTCCATATAATAGAAGTGCAGACAGGCAGATGGCTGCCTAGCTAGGAACTACATTTCCCAGTATCCCCAGCAGTCCCTTGTGATCACGTAGCTAAGGTCCCACCACCAGAATGAATGGAAACGGTGTGGGTCTCTCTTCCTGGTCTGGATCTCAAAACGTCCTCTAAACTCTCTTCCTCCTTTCTGTGGGCTGGAGTCTGCAGGAGATGATGAGCCAACTTCAGTCATGCAAGTGACAGGAAGGAGTGTAGGTTTCTGTGTGCCTGTGAGGAGCAGAGCTTCCCACCTACATGGACTGCAGCTCTCAGAACTGCTGCATCAGAGAGAAAGAAACTTACACTCTTTAAGCCACTACATTATAGGATCTTTTGTCAACCTACTCAACAAATGCAATGAGTAAAGAGGTGTTAGCTATGTGAAAAAGGGGAATGAGGACAGACTCCAAAGTACTCAGACCAAGGGCAACCTGGCACATTCACTCAGGCTGTAGTGATAAAGCACCAGCGACTGGGTGGCTTAAACAACAGACATTTATTTTTCAAAGGAGAGAGACGGAGGGAGGGAGGAAGGGAGGGGGAGAGAGAGAGAGAGATCAATTATCTTTTCCTTTTATAAGGGTGCTAATCACATCATGAAGACCTCACCCTCATGACCTCATATAAACCAAATTATCTCCCAAAGGCCCCACCTCCAAATGACATCATACTGTGGTCGTATGAATTTTGGAAGGACACAGACATTTAGTCCTTGACATGTGGGAAGAAGGAAGTCTGGGTCACATCACAAAGAACTTTGTGTGTGACAAGAAGCTTGGATGTCATCTTTTGGGCTATGGGAAACCAAGCCGGGGAGTGATGTGATCAGATTAGCTCTTTGTTTTCTTAGCTTGGGTTGAAACCTGAGCTATGGTTTGGATATTTGTCCCCCTCCAAATCTCACGTTGAAACTTAATCCCCAGGGTTGGAGGTGGGATTTTATGGGGGCTGTTTGGGTCATTGGGTGTGTCCTTCATGAATGGCTTGATGTTGTTCTCAAGGGAGTGAGTTCTCGCTCTCATGAGACTGGATTGGTTCTCGGGAGAAAGAATTAGTTGTCTCGAGAGTGGTTGTTATAAAGCCAGGATGCCCCTCAGGTGTGGTTCCTCTTTTCATGTTTCTGTTTCCCCTTTGATCTCTGCCATGTTTTGACACAGCACAGAAGCCTCCCCTAGAAGCTGAGCATATGCCGGCACCGTGTTTCTTGTACATCCTGCATAGCTGTGAGCCAAATTAACCTCTTTTCTTTTATTTTCTTTCTCTTTCTTCCTTTCTTTCTTTTTTTTTTTTTTTTTTTT
>NW_003852441.1:9134495-9139925 GCF_000181295.1 Otolemur garnettii | reverse complement strand
AGCCTTGTTTTTGTTTCTTAAGGGCACTTGGAAGGGCAAAGTGGAAACAGGGTATGCATTATTGAAAATACAGTGTATCCTCAGCACCATGCCAGAAATTATAGTGAACAATTAAAGAAGAAGCAACCCCAGCCAGGTAAAAAATCAAAAACAAAAGCAACAAACCCTTGTGCATTCGCAGCATGTGGCGACTCCTTCCTGAGGCTGGGTGCAGCATGCTGGGAGGGGCACTGTGTTTCTGGTTGGGATGGGATGGAGTCTCAAGCCATTACCCACCTCTGCTGACTCCTGTGCTGGTAAATGGTGCAGTCAAAAGAAATTGGGAGTAAGTGTCTGGAAGTTTTAAAGTTCTGAGAAAAGGCATTGAAGAATATGGTGACACAGGTGGTGTCTCATCTTTTCATCCAGATGATGGCTGTGATTTTGGAGGAGAAAAGATAATATTGGGAGTGAGCAGCCGGCACTGTTGATGGTGTTGAAGAGGATTTCATTTTCTGGGCCAGAACCCAAGATACTAGAATATGAGGCTACTGACAAAGGACAGAGAGCGCCACCAAGTCCAGGAAGAATGTGTTGGGCAGAAGATTTCCCAATAGCACCAGAGGACATTTTGAAATATTTTTATGGGCTACATAGTGGGCGGCTTTTGCGTTGTCTGCTTAGCATTCCTTTCTCATCTTCTTTTAACAGCCTCTTTATTTTACAAAGGGAAACCATCTTCTATTTAGAAGAGACAGAAATTCTTGAAAACATTAGAGCACTTGGATTTAGCCATGTCTGAACCTAACCCTACCTCTTAGAGTTGTTAGTTATGTGAGTCTATCTGGCTCTGTATCTATATATCAGCTATCTATCTATCATCTACCTTGTTCAGTATAGTTTCAATTTGATTATCATCATGTACGTTGATAGTTGAAAAGAAAATGCAAAACAGTCATTGTGATACAGAAAGAAACAAGATGATAGAGATAGTGCCCAGTTATTGTTGGGCTGGAACAGAGATGACTGGACCAGAACCTTATTTATGGTCATGTCCATCTCCCGCTGCAAAGGGTGTGGGAGAATGGCTAAAGCAAGATGTTCATGTCACGGGGGATAAAACTGTAATTTCATAAGCATCACTGCTATTTGGGAGGGGAAGTAAAATATATTTCAAAGATAAAAATCTAACAAAGGCAAAATTGTGCAACATTATCTGGACAGAAGGTACTAAGTGGTCCTTCCATCAGTATGGAGAGGTAAGATATAACTAGGACAAACACAGATACAAGTCCCCAGTTCATCCTCTGTGCCATAGGAAGTGTACAGATCTCCAAAGTCATGGAATCGTTTCATGGGGGAATTCCAGTTATCCAGAATTAAGCTGGAGTTCTTCTTTTGCTGAAGTTTAGAACATCACATAAATTATAATTTACTTCGCTAACAGTTTCTCAGAACACGTAAGTAGCAGTGGAGTAAGTTCTTTTCTCCTTTTTCTTATTTTTTAAAATCATTTTCCCCTTTGAATATAAAAGGAAGACACACTTTTGGTGGAAAATTGGAGACTATAAATCCACTCCCCAAAGATAAGTGATTGGATTTGTACTGTGTGCCAGATGCTGGTTTAGTATTTTATAAATAGGCTCATTTAATTTCCACAGCAATTTAAGAGGTGCATTCTAGTATGATCCTTATTTTGTAGATAAGAAGACAAGTTTAGTAAAGTTAAAAAAAAATTGCTGAGATCATATAGCCAAGTTGATATTAGAGCCAGGATTTGAACTCAGCCATCTGGGCTGCCAACCACTGCACCACATTCTGTGTTTCCTTCCACTTATATAAATTCATCGGTATAGTGTCTATTATTTTGTCACTTTTTCCTTTCACTTAATTTTATAATATGAGCATATTCCCATTTTGTTAAAACCTCTTAATTTTTAAAAGTTAAAGCATTTATACTTGTATAAAGTAGACTAGTCTAAGAGACGCCCATGAGCACGTCATTCAGCTCCAGCCATCATCAAGCTATCCTGTTTCCTCTCTCCCTCCCCCACTCCATTGTCTGAAGCAAATTGCAGACATCATATGATTTTATCTGTAAATATTTCGGTACATAGTTTTAGTAATTCCTTAGTAAAGAGATATCCAATCTGTGCTCAAATTTTCCTAATGTAAACAGTATTGTAAATGTTATTCTAAATTTGGTTCCGAGGACACTTAGGGAAGAATTGGTGGGTGCTGTGTGAGTGCCAGAAAACTTGAGCCACAGAGATCCTGTCATTTTGGAGTTTGCAATAACAAACAGAAAAAGATACACTCAATTAGGAGCCCAGATGTCCAAAAACTCAGTAGAAAGAAAGATGTAAAATCCCATCAGGAACTGCATTGTCCAAAGTGGTAGCACTAGTTCTATGTGTCTATTTACATTGAAATTCATTAAACTTAAATAAACTTTTTTTAGTCTCTTGGTAGTCACATGTGACTAACGGCTGGCTGTATATGTGGTACTGGACAGCAGAGATATAAGACATTTCCATCATTACAGAAAGTTCCACTGGATATAGGGGGTCTAGAATCTAAGAAGGAATATTTGTAATGATAGGCAATTCTTTTTTTAAATTTCAGATTCATAGGAAGGTACCAATGATTAAGTTACAATGTTTACATTTGCTAGGCAGGGTCCCTGTTGTAGTTGTGCCACTCCCCCAGGAGGTGTGCCGTATACCTTTACATAGTGCCTATTAGGTGAGAGCACACCAGTTCCCCTCGCTCTCCCTTCTCCCCCCTTCTCCCCCTCCCCAACTTGAATTAAATTTAGTTTTTCTCTTTGTGAGCATGTGTTAGTTTGTCTACTGGCTTCATATTAGTATTGAATACATTGAATACTTGCTTTTCCATTCATGTAATATTTTACTAAAGAGAATGTTCTCCAGCCCTATTCAGGTTAATACAAAAGATATAAAGCTTCCACTTTTTCTTTTCCATTCATGGGTTGATGGGCGCTTGTGTTGATTCCACATCTTGGTAGTTATAAATTGAGCTGCAATAAACAATCTAGTGCAAATGTCCTTATGGTACAATGATTTTTTTCTTTTGGATAGAGACCTAGTAATGGGATTGCAAAATCAAATGGAAGGTCTACTTTTAGTTCTTTGAGGATTCTCCATACTTCTTTCCAAAGGGTCTGTATTAGTTTGCAATCCCACCAACAGTGGACAATTCTTAAACAATTAAAAAATACCTAGCACTTGAAGAGTATAACTCACTGTACCAGGGACTCTGATCAGCTTCCATGCAATAGGGAGACAGAGTATGTAGCTCAGGTCTCATTTCTTATTTATTTAACAGCTTCAATTGTACAGGCCCCATTTAGCTATGTGCCAAAAAAAAGTTTGCTTTATTTTTGTAACATGCTTCCTTTTCGCTAAAAAATCCCTCTTCACACTGAGCAGCAGAAAATCTGAAGTTAGCCTGATCTTATAAATATCAGCTCTGTCCATTCACTTCTATTTTAAAATAGTTTTGTTTTGAGTAAACATTTCATGGCATTCAGCTTTTTTTTTTATCTTTCATCACCATCTGATTGAGAACCCCTACTCTGAGCTTAGGCATCAGAGGACAGCTTTGTCTTTTGGGGTGCCTTCCCATCCTCCTTGCAGCCCCTCATGCTTGCTCCAAGAGTCCCCCCATGGGAAGTGGAGAAGGAAGGCCTCTCCTTTCTTTATGAGGCATGTTTGACTAGGTCCATTGTTATTTGGTTGCTTTGCACTTGACTGGCTGTACCTAGGGGATGCCCTAGGTATGAGCCTACTGTGATTTCATGCTTGGCATAAGTGATGACCCAGGTGGTGTGTCTCTGTCCAAGGTCCTAGGCCTGTGGACTCTGAAGGCTGGTAGCCAGGTTTTCAGAGCTGCAGCCATTCTAAGCCACAGCAACAGACTCCCCTACTTGTCAACAGGCATGGCTCTCTGGGGCCAGCCCACCTTTACCTAGGATATCCCAGAGGATGGACTGTGATGCTCATTGTGCTTAGAGGAACCACCCCACAACCTCTTACACAGGGTTCACGCTGGGCCCCTTTGTGAGTTGACGCTTGTCACTATGTAATTCCAGAAAAGAAGAAAATATGTGCCACAGGTTCCTGAGTTGTTCTTCTACCTCACAGGTACCTCCCTTGGGGCCCTCCAATTTTGAGGCACAGGCCAAGGGTCCTTATATTGCATGGAATAGGGGCATGGTTAAAAATATAATTACTTCCAGGCAGCACCTGTGGCTCAAAGGAGTAGGGCACTGGCCCCGTATGCCGGAAGTGGTGGGTTCAAACCCAGCCCTGGCCAAGGGAAAAGAAAAAAAAAAAAATATATATATATATATACACACACACACATATATATAATTACTTCAGAAGAAACCCTGTTTTCTCTTACAGTTGACTCCCCTCATTCCTTTTGTCTTCCCCTCTTACTTTCTTACCTCTTCCTGGCACTAAAATCAAATAACTAAGTTTAGATGGGTATATTGGTTGTCTATATTTGGCAGACCAAATTACCCCAAGACTTAGCAGCTAAAGCAACACATTTTTATTATCTCACACAGATTTTGAGGATCTGGAATCCAGGTATATCCAAACAGGGTTGTTCTGGCTCAAGGTCATAGTCAGAACCTCAGCTGGGGCTGCATCACCTGAAAATTTGAGTAGGGCTAGAAGATTCCCTTCCAAGATGGAGCAACATAGCTGTTGGCAGGAGGCTTCAGCTCATTCCTACATGGGTCTCCTAGTAGGCCTGCTCACAACATGGCAACTGGCTTCCCCTGGAACAAGTGATGTGTGAGAGAGACGATAATCAAAATGGAAGCCAAATTGTCTTTTATGGCTCAGTCTCAGAAGTGAGATACTATATTCTTATTAATCTCACAGATCTTCCCTGACACAGTGTGAAAGGGGATTGCACAAGGGTGTTTGTAACAGGAGGTGGCTCTTCCTGAGGATCTGTGGAGGCTGGCTACCACGGTGAGGTCCAGATGATGAGAAACTAGCCTGGGAGTGGAGCTCCTTTCTAGCTCTGTCTCTTAGATTTTAGTCAAGTTGTTTTTACTGAGAATGAGCTTTTCCCAGAAGACCCAGAAAAGGTCTTAAGTGTTCACTACAATTACTTTCAATATTGCATTTATAAAATTACATTTTGTTTCTGCTCTCATACAAGTAACATGTATTAATTGCCGGAAAGGAAAATAATCTAGAACGCGCTGCTATAAACATGGAGGTATCTTTGATACACTAATTTTCTTTCTCTAAGATAATTACACAGAAAGGGGATTGCTGGGTACTATGGCATTTCTATTTTTGTTTTTTTTTGAGGACCCTCCATAGTATTTTTCGTAGTGGCTCTACCACTGTACATTCTCACTAACAGTGTGTAAGTATTTCCTTTTCACCATATCCTCACCGG
>NW_003852441.1:9129222-9134475 GCF_000181295.1 Otolemur garnettii | reverse complement strand
TTTTTTTTTGTAAATTTTAGAAAACGTAGGCTATTTTGATATATGTATACAGTGTGTGTAATGACCAATCAGAATATTACCCATCAGAATATCCATTGGCACAGACATTTATCTTTTCTTTGTATTGGAAACAATATAATTCTTCTCTTCTAGCTATTTTGAAATATATAATGAATTATTATTAGCTATAATTTCCCTACTGTGCTAGCAAATGCTAGAACTTATTCCTTGTGTCTAACTGTAAGCTATGCCCTTTAAGTAACCTCTCCTCCTTCCCTTTCCTCCCCCTTTTCAGTTTCTGGTAACCTTTCTACTCTCTGCCTCCACGAGATCACACGTGTGCATGAGAACATGTGACATTTGTCTTTCTATTCTTGACTTATTTTACCTAACATAGTGTGTTCCAGTTCTATCCCTGCTGCTGCAAATGACAGGCTTCATTATTTTCCATGGCTGAATAATATTTCATTGTGTATCTGTCATGTATTCTTTGATGAACTCTCCATTGATGAACAAATGGGTTGATTCCATGTATTTGCTGTTATGAAAATTGCTGCAATAAACATTGGAGTGCAGATATCACTTCAATGTATATATTCTTTTTTTTTTTTTTTTTTTTTGCAGTTTTTGGCCGGGGCTGGGTTTGAACCCACCACCTCCGGCATATGGGGCTGGCACCCTACTCCTTTGAGCCACAGGTGCCACCCCCAATGTATATTCTTTTGAATATATTCCCTGCAATGGGATTGCTTTTGTTGTATTTGTATTTTTAGTTTTTTGAAAAACCATCATACCGTTTTCCATAGTGGCTGTGCTACTTTTCATTCCTACCCACAGCATATGAGTGTTCCCCTTTCTCTACATCTTTGACAGCATTTGCTATTATTATTATTTGTCCTTTTATTTTTTTTTTTTTTGAGACAGAGCCTCAAGCTGTCCCCCTGGGTAGAGTGCCGTGGCATTACAGCTCACAGCAACCTCCAACTCCTGGGCTCAAGCGAGTCTCCTGCCTCCGCCTCCCAAGTAGCTGGGACCACAGGCGCCCGCCACAACGCCCGGCTATTTTTTGGTTGCAGCCGTCATTGTTGTTTGGCGGGTCTGGGCTGGGGATTCGAACCCACCACCTTAGGTGTACGTGGCTGGCGCCTTAGCCAGTTGAGCTATAGGCGCTGAGCCTATTTGTCCTTTTAAGAATAGCCATTTGTACTGGGGTGAGATGATATCTCACTGTGGTTTTGATTGCATTTCCCTGATGGTCGGTGATGTTTAGGGTTATGCAAAATTCCCCTGATATGAATCAAATCAATTTGTACATGTACCCTGTGAATTGCCCCCACCCCATCTCTTTATGAGGTTCATCCTAGTTCATGGGAGTGCCTGCAGTGCATTCTTCTTGACTGTGGTATAATATTTCATTGTATAAATGCACCACCCTGCTGTGGACATTGAGAAATTTCTGAGTTCTTGCAATTACAAACAGTGCTGTTGTAAACATTCTAGTAGACTTTATTGTGGACATCAGGAAATTTCTGGGTTCTTGCAACTACAAAAAAAATGCTGTTGTAAACATTCCAGTAGACATTATTTGGTGCATACATGCAAGGATTTCTCTAGAGCTGTCATTCCCAAACTTGACCATATAGTGAAATCATGTGGGGATCTTTAAAAACTATTGATACATGGCTCTTACACTCCAAGACATTTTGATTTAATTGGTACAGGGTCCAACTTGGACATCTGGATTCAGAAAAGCATGAGAGTCTAACTTTCAATAAAGATTGGAACCACTGCCCAAGAGAATCTGGCTGGGGGTGGAATTGTGGGGTGGGAGGCCTGTGCACCTCTTCAGTTGGGGTGGGTATTGTTCCCATAAGGAATGTGCGAGAGTTCTGGTTGTTCCAGGTCTTCAATATGTGGCATCATCTGATTTTATTTTAGTTTTAGAAGCATCAGTTCTACCCTCTGTGAAGGAATTAATGAATTTTAATCTGCTTTTGCTTTTAGTTTCCTTACAGTCCTTCTTTATCACCCTTTTAATACTGCTTTCATTTTCCTTAGTTTTCTGCCTTTTCATCTGAGTCTGTTTTCTCCTAATGATTTTATGTTTGGGGATGGCCATATCTTCTTGTGCTGTATGTTGGATGCAAAAAAGTTTCCTGACATCTTCCTATTAATCTGGCAGTGGATGATTTTCAATGATTTGCTCTTTCTCTGAGTCTCATAGTTTTTTTTTTTTTTTTTAATGGACCTCATGCTGGTTTTATTCTCTAAGTCACTGCTCACTTGTGGGCAAAATATGATCTGATATTTGTCAACAGGTAGAAGGCTAGTTGCTAGTGGTCCCACAAGGGCCATGGGAGCCTCATTCCTTTTCAGTTCACAGTGGAAGTGAAGCTTCCTAAGCACAGATCCTGCTACACTTCCCTCATTAAAACAGACCTGTACCTGGATCCCACTGTTGTGTGAAGTGCCATCTTCCTCTTGCACCCGCCAGTTAAATCAGAGGCTTTGGGGAAAGGTGAGATTTCAGTGGTTGAACACCAGGTGCACCTGCATCAGTGGTAGGGGGCAGGTAGGTTAAAGTACCAAGGGTCTTTTCTGAAAAGCAGAGATGATAATAGGGTCTGAGAATGAACTGCACAGAAAGGAGTTAGCATAACGTCTGGCTCGTGGCAAGCATTTAACAAGTGGTAGCTTCAGGCATTATAATATCATTATTGGTATATTATTGGCACATTGGATGTCTGTGTGTATATTAATGACATGTGGTATTATTACTATGCGCCCCACTGGATTGTACACTACAATGAAGGTAGCAGCTTTTGCTCATTTCTTTATCCTCAGCAATTAGAACAGTACATGACACATGATGGACACTCAAGAAATATCTCCTGAATGAAGGAAATTTTGAGAATTTGGGGAGACTGTAGTAGGAAATGCTAACCAATTCAAAATGTGCCATTTTTGAATCAGAAGTTGGCAGTGTTATTTATAATAGCAAACAATTTGAATCAACCTGCACGTCAAATATCAGGGGTTAGTTGAATAAATTCAGTGCTTCATTTGCTGGAAGCCATGTCCCTATTGCAAACCATATTTCTGAATACTTTTTGACAGGGGAAAGTGTTTACTTCTATTGTTAGAATGAAAAAAAGGGGGGGGGAGTTATAAAATAGTATAGCATAATCCCAACTATATAAAAGATGTATGTATATATATAGGAAAAACCTGAAAGTCGTGTAACAAAGTATTTATAGTAGTTGTCTCTGGTGGTGAGTTTAAAGATGATTTTAAATTGTTTCCTTGAGCTTCTTTGTATTTTCCAAATATATTTATAGCAAACATATTCCTGAAATAAGAAAAAAAGTACTATACTTTTAATGGACATGTACCAAAGATGAATTAATTGGCATGAATTCCAGGCATGTAAAGCAAGAGTGCAAATCTGGAAGAGGGACGTGAGGAAGACTCAAGTTTAGAATGGTTTAGGTCTCAAGAGAAGTTTGAAAAGACAATAAAATGGGTCCTGAATCAGCCAGCATCCTGGTAAGCAACAGAAGCTTAACTCTGGCTGATTCAAGCAACAAAGGAATCTGTTTAGCGAATGCAGAGTAGTTCACAGAATTGCCAGGAGGACTGGAGAACCAATGCCAGCAGCTACCCAGATAGAAATAACACACCAACTCCCACCACAGAACTGGCACAGCTTCCAGCTTCCCCTGCTGAGCCTGATATACAGTAGCAACTCTGCTGTCCTGGGAACTTAATCTCTCCTCTACCAGAATCATCACCAGAAATGGTTCTACCCCAAGCGGACTCCACCCAGAAGCTTTGGCATCACCTGGCAACGTGTTAGACTAGCACATTCTCAGGTCTCATCCCAGACCAACTGAATCAGACTCTCTGTAGTGGGACCCAGCCATCTGCATTATGAGTGTTAAGGGTTGAAAAGTACTGCTCCATAATCCATAATCACCAATGCTTCTTTCCATCATTATGTATCATTCAAAGTCCAAGAAGCGTGTCTGGATTGGCAGATC
Organism: Otolemur garnettii; assembly: GCF_000181295.1. Taxonomy (NCBI): domain Eukaryota; kingdom Metazoa; phylum Chordata; class Mammalia; order Primates; family Galagidae; genus Otolemur; species Otolemur garnettii. The sequence goes on along the minus strand of NW_003852441.1, from coordinate 9,130,435 downwards.
ACAGACCATGTGATCCCACCTTTCTTGCTGCAAAAGAGTCTGGGAAAGTGAGTAGCAGCAATGAAAAGCTTTTATAGTGAGAGGAAAGCTCTGCTTTGTACTAAGACATGGGGATGAAGGATTCGCAGGGTGTAGAGAATGAAGTCAGATGCTGATCCACAAAAAGAAATGAATATTCCAGTGTTTTGAGCAAATAAAGAAGCAAGGGTTTTGGCCAAAGCAATTCAACAACTATTTCCAAGCTGATTAAATAATTAAAAGTCTGAAGATAATTTTGAAAGGGACAATAGAATTTTTATATTGAGGTAGTGAAGGATTTTGTAAATTAGATGTAAAGACCATAAACTATAAAGAAAAAAAAACTGACAAATTTAATTATATTAAATCTTAAATCATTATATCAAAAAGCACCTTAAATAAAGTAAAAGGATAAGCCAAAAGGTTGGAAGAATATATTTGTGTGCCTTATAATAAACAAAAGATTAGTGTCTAGAATATTTTCTTTTAATTCTGTAATTACAAGAAGGAGGAAAACAAACTCATAGAAAAATGTCCAAAGATGTATTAGTTATTTGTTGCTGCATTAAAAAATTATCTCGAAACTTAGCCACTTATAGCTAATATCATTGTCTCACAGTGGGTCAGGAATTTAGCAGTATCTTACCTGGGTAGTTGTAGCATCTCTCTTGAGGTTGCTCCCAAGATGTTGGCTGGGGCTGCAAATCGTCTGTTTGTCAAGTTAATTACAATATTTCATTTATCTTAAAATCAGTTACTACTATAGGATGGGGAACACCTGGCTTGGTAAGATATGCTTAAACTAGCAAAAACAAAATAAAATTTCAAAGAACTATAACTCAATTGTCTATCCAGAGGTTGCTAATTAAGTATATAGCATGCATTGTGTCATCTAGAGAAATGATGAGATTCTTAAATTTGGAAAAGAAAGCCTTATTTCTTAGAAAGGGTTATAGCCTGCAGGTTGGCCATTCTGACAGGCTGGGAAGCATAGCCTCAGGCAGAAGCCAAGAGCAGTGTACTTCTAGGGAGGGACAAGGCGAAGAAGAATTTATGCTAAGCAGGCTGGCTGAATATACATATTTAATAAGCTAGGGGAGGAGTCATGAATATTTATGAAAGGAGAAACCTGCTTGTGCAATTGAGTTTATGCCTCTTAAGAGGTGGCATGTGGGCTCGGCGCCTATAGCTCAAC
>NW_003852441.1:9124050-9127938 GCF_000181295.1 Otolemur garnettii | reverse complement strand
AAAAAAAAAAAAAAAAAAAAAAAGTTTTAGGTTCACAAATTCTTCCTAGAAAATAATGTGACATACCCCATTGCTGAATATCACTACAGTCACCATTGAAGTACCCCCTTTGGGAAGCTATGCACCAATGCAAGCACCTAGTCAACCCTTCAAAGCAATTTTGGAACTCTTTTTCTGGAATGGCCATCAGAGCTGTTATGATATTGCCTTTGATGCTCTGAATGTCATCAAAATGTCTTTCTTTTAATATTTCCTTTATCTTTTTGTAAAGAAAAAAGTCACTAGGGGCAGGCAGCGCCTGTGGCTCAGTGGGTAGGGTGCCAGTCCCATATACCAAGGGTGGTGGGTTGGATCCCAACTCTTGTCAAACTGCAACAAAAAAATAGCTGGGTGTTGTGGCGGGCTCCTGTAGTCCCAGCTACTCAGGAGGCTGAGGCAAGAGAATCGCCTAAGCCCAGGAGTTGGAGGTTGCCATGAGCTGTGTGTTGCCATGGCACTCTACCAAGGGCGATAAAGTGAGACTCTGTCTCTACAAAAAAAAAAAAAAAAATTCACTAGGGATCAGATCAGGTACATAGGGAGAGTTCCAATACATTTATTTGTTTACTGGCTAAAAATTCCCTCACAGTTAGTGCCATGAGAGGGGGTGCATTGTTATGATACAAGAGCCATGAGTTGCTGGCCCAAAGTTCAGGTCATTTTGTCTAACTTTTTCACACAGCCCTTTCAGCATTTGCAAATAGTAAACTTGGCCAACTGTCCAGTTGGTACAAATTCAGAATGAATAATCTCTCTGATATAAAAAAAAGTTAGCAACATCATTTTGACTCTTGATTTGGACTGATGGAACATTTTTGGTTTTAGAGAATTGGCTGACTTTGTGCACTTTGGATGCTCTGTTTCCAGGTCATATTGATATACCCACAGTTCATCACCAGTGACAACACAGCCCAAAACATCATTTTGACTCTTCCAAAGGTCTTGGCAAACTTTGACTCTCCTTTGCTCTTGTTCATCAGTGTGCTCCTTCAGGACCATTTTGCACACACCTTTGTCATGCCAAGATTTTCAATTAAGATTTTTATTGTTTCTCCATAAATATTTACTTGGTCTGCTATGCTTTTCACAGTGAACTGATGATTTGATGCACAATTTGGCAGATTTTTGCAATGTTATCATCAGCTCTGCTTGTTACTGGCTGCCCTCACCTCTCTTCATCAGCAATCCTTTCTCTCCCCTCAGAAAAACGTTTAATCCATTTGTACACTGCCATTTTCTTCATGGCAGTGTCCCCATAAACTTGGACTAACATATCCCTGATTTCACTTCCAATTTTGCCAAGCTCAAGAAATTTAATGTTTGTTCCTTGTTTCATCAAGTTCTGACATTATGATGATGGCTTACAAAAACTGCAGCAACAATAATGAATGCCACACAGCAAGACACTACCACAGGTCAACAAGAATACAGCTGATAGACACTAATGTAACAAGGTTATGAAACATTACTGAGCTGTTTGTACAGTGCTGCCAAGACAAGCACATGGTGGTGAGTTCATGAACTTAATTGTCTGACCTGATATCTGTAACATAATCTGAGACTATAGTGTCAATGCTATAAAAGTTATCATTTATGAAATTAGATGACTGGGAGAAATAATAACCTCTTTATATACTTCAGGTGCTCCTAGTGGGGGTTACACTTTAATAGTCCCAAGAAGGGACACCAGGACGTTGCTAGATTTGGAAACTATGTTCTGAAAGTCACTGTTGAGAAATGATGATTTGTTTCAAAAACAAAGAGGTAACTAAGAAAAAATATGTTTTCTTCAAATGTCTGAATGGCTATCACATGGATAATATTGCCTAAGATTTGCTCCAGCAAACAGTCTCAGAATAAAGTAGTTAAAAATATGGGAAGGAAGAGTTAAGTTCGATATGTATAAGGAAGAACTTTCTGTCAACTAGACATCGTCACTATTGCCATCGATTAAATCAGGGTTCTTTGGTTGTAGACAATAGAAATAGATTCCCGTTAACATATACAGGAAAAAAATTGTTCCAGTATTTGAAGTGGCTCATAGAGGGGATTTAGGCCTGGAAAATGACGGAAGCAAAAGATGTCTGGGATTCTAGACAGAAGGAACAATTCCTTGCTGTGTTACTGTTGCCGTGAACTAGCCTCCCTCCCCTTTAAGATCTTGGCATCACTGCACCTAAGACTTAAAGTTCATGGAGTAAGAATTTGGTGAACCTGGCTTGCCTGAGAAAAGTCAGGACACCTTCACTGAAGGTCCCCCTAAGATCCTATCAGTGGGGAAGAGATCATTTCAGAGTAAGAGTGAGAACTAGTGAGAGCTGCTTCCATAAGAAAGGAGAACGAATTCTGGGGACAGACAAACACGTGCCAACACATCATCACATCATTCTGCTGGGCCAGACATTTCTTTCATCACTGAAGGACTTTAAGCAGAGGCTGGATGGCCAAGGACTGGTAACTATTTGCTTAGGCTGCTGTGGAGAGATTCCTACATGGGTGCAGGGCAGTGGGGGCTGTGGACTAAATGAGTTCTGTGGTCCCGAAGTAACCCAGTCAGCCCAATATTCTATCTCTGAGTCATATTTATAAATACTATGTTTTGGGAGAGCCAGTGGCAATTTTCATCCAAGAATATTAAGGGTGTGCTCCCTAAATCACCCCCCCCCCGTGTCCTCTTTACCTCCTGAAATGGTTCTATTACCCATGAATTAAACAAATTTTTCATGAACCCATGTATATTTTTATACTCTACGTCCTCTGGGTAGTTAATTAGGTCCATCAGTTTATGAAATCCCGAAGACTGTAACCATGTAAATTTCATTCTGCTTCTCAGTCCCCCCTCCCCAAATCTGCTTCTAAACATTCTCAGATGTCCCCTGGTTGTCATTTTTGGAGGTTTGGTGAACAAGTATATGCTTGCCTTATAAAATTTAAACATTTAAAAAAATAATCTTGTTGCTCAATCCCTCCACCTGGGGTTTTTTAGCCTGTGGAATGATCTTTCATGGGAAATAGTGTGCAAATGAATGTGGAGTAGAGGGACTCTGCTTTCTTTACAAGGGAGAGGGTTTCCTTCCACTGCACCATGCAGTTAGAACAAAACTTGAGTGGAAGGAAAGAAGCTGAGAACAAGGAGCCAACAGGGAAAGGAACCAATATTAAATTCCCACCCCATGCCAGGCATTATGCTAGGCACTTATGTAGCCAAGATTCCTAGTTATAATCTCAGAAAATTACTGAAGCTTATTAAAGCAGAAATCCGCTCCCTCCCCACCATACACTAATTTTAAGGCTATTGGGTAGTTCACAGATTCTTAGAAAGATTAGATAACTTGATGGAGCAAATAGGCAGTAACAAAATGGTACTTTGCAGTCAACAAAACAAAACAAACAAGCAAAAATCCTGCCACCAAAAAAATACTGCTGCCTACACCACTGAATTGCAGAGACCAGAGTGTGCACCACTGACCCCTTCAGCCTGGACACTGAGGCCAGCATTACTGCCACTTTGGCCCCTGAAACTACACATAACTGTCATTGGTAACACCACCTTGTTCCTCTTCCCTTGCTCCAACTCCCTTCCCCACCCTCCCCTGGGAGCATATGCATCTGATTCACTGAGTTTAGGTCACCTGCTCTGCCTCAGCTTCAAGGATCTACTTCTCTTCTTGGGAGGAAGACTCTGCCTCTGTCATTTAGACAGCCAAAAACCCACCAAAATTTGATGTTAGCACTTGCCATATCTTACTTTCACAGCAACTCCATGAGTAGGCATCTCCCTCATTTCACAGGTGAGCACACTGAGATTCGGAAAGTTGAAGGAAATGTATTAAGAACACACAGTGGCTC
>NW_003852441.1:9117575-9123792 GCF_000181295.1 Otolemur garnettii | reverse complement strand
AAAAAAAAAAAAAAAAAAAAAGAACACACAGTAAGGGACAGACCCACGGCTGGAACCCTGGCTCCTTTTCTTAGCATTCTATGGTGTCTCTTCTACGCCGGGCACTGTGCTTAGCCCTTGACAGAACAACCTATGAGCTAAGTAAACTCATGTTCACAAATGAGGAAATAGAAACTTACTCAAGGTTCTCAGCTCACAAGTGATGAGAGGCAGGTGGCATGACCCCAGAATCAGCCCTTTGACAATTGACTCTTGGGGAGAGAGGGATGTTGGGGAAAGTTCTGTTTCTCAGTCATTGTCAGGCAGGTCTTGAAAGCCCCACAGCCATCTCAGGCAATAGGTCACTAATCATTCTGTCAGCCAAGACTAGAAGCTTGGAGCATTCCCAACTCCTGGCTTCTCTTCCACGTGGGGTGAACTGCAAGTTCTTTTGCTTCCTTCATGCCCACGGCCACATCTCTGATCTAGGTTTTATGCCAGTAATCTGCACTGTCCTCAGAGATAAGCCATATCAAATGTCTCTATCTTGTCCCAGGGCTATGTGACCTATTGAGACAGGGTGTGGGGAGGAGAGAGGTGACTACTGGGGGCAGAGGGGGATGCTTTGGAATCTGGTTGTGTGTTACTGGAACTGCCATTTTGCAACCATCCGAGAATAAAGTGGAGACAGAGTGGAGACATGAAAAGAGCACGGGTTTGTGGGAGAGGCCTGATCATGCTGTGCCTGTAGCCTGCCCACTCCTGAATTCCAGTTACGTGAGATAATACACATCCTTAATGTTTATTCCAGTTATACTTGGGTTTCTGTTATTTGCAATGGAAAACATTGCCAATGATGGTCATTTAGCTGAAATACAAATCTAATCATTTTCCTCCTCTGTGCTTTTATACTGACTTTAGAATCAAGCTCACATTCCTTATGATGGCTAGCAAACCTTCTGATGGGCTCATGGTTTTTGGCGAACCCCTGGTTCTTAGTATCTGCCTTCTATCTCTCTCTAGATACCCCTAGTTGCTATCAGACAATCTGGCTTCCTTTCCCCAAACACACCCAGAATTTCCCTGTTGTTTATTTCCTAGAACAGGGATGGGGAATCTTTTCATGTTGGAAGTCTACATTAATTTAGCTGTAATCAAAAAAGGTTGCCTTCAAGAAATTTCAGTTAGATATACTTAAACAGTATGTACTTAATAATTTCAAAAAATAAAAACCATCTAATTTCAAAGTTAACTAACCTTTTAATGACCTTGTTATGCCTGCTTTTTGTTGGAAAGCATTTGAATATTTGGTTATAGCATGGAGGTCTGTGGTTTGAGTTGATCCTCTAGATGGTATCAGTCATTTGTGGCCTATAGGACATCTTGATTTGGGTTAGGTAGGAGAGTATAGACTTGCAGTAATAAGTAGTTGAAAGTAAGAAAGTATTTTGGGGTTTGTTCTGCATTTTTCCATATTTCTTTTTTTTTTTTTTTTTTGAGACAGAGTCTATGTCACCCTTTGTACAGTACTATGGTGTCACAGCTCACAGCAACCTCCAACTCTTGGGCTTAAGCAATTCTCTTGCCTCAGCCTCCCAAGTAGCTGGGATCACAGGCACCCACCACAACACCCAGATATATTTTCTGTTGTAGTTGTCATTATTGTTTAGCAGGCCTGGGCTGGGTTTGAACCCGCCAACCCTGGTGTATGTGGCCGGTGCCCTGACCATTGTGCTACGGGAGCCAAGCCATTTTTCCATATTTCAATGGATCTTCCTTAGCATCAAACAATAACTTTAAAATATCATCTACTGAAAGCTCAATCAATTCCACCTGTAGTGCGTTAGGTGCCTTGGTGATATCAGCTAGGTGAGGCTGAGATGCTAATTTAAAGAGTGTGATGTCATGATTCCAAAGTCAGTGCAGCTCTCGTTATGTTGGGTCTACAACAGCTACATGTTCTTCACATAATCCACATACATCATCCGGTTCATCAATTACCTTTGCTAACTGGGGAAACTGTCCATCGACATTTCTTTTTGAAAAAGAAGTTTTGAGAAAAAGATAGCTTTTTCCAAAATGTTTGGATTTTTTTGCCATATATCATATATAGACAGTCTTTTTACATTACAGGGAAATGATTCAAGTCTTTTTGATTTGACATTATAACACACAGAAATGCTGCATTCCTATAGAAACCTCCTTTCAATAATTCACGATGCTGATTCTGTTTTTCCTAAAATTTAACTGTCTGCTCTTACAGAGATAAAATTTTGGCTAGCACCTTCTCTGTGATAGCCAATGCGTTCTAGAATGATATGGCAAATCCACACTGACTATCTCATTGTTCAACTTTAGCAGGTTATGAAATTGATGATGTCATGTTGGATTTGCAGGAATATAGAGAAAAATACTTATAACTTGTTGCAAAGTGTCACTTAAAATAGTAGCTTTAGTACAGAGATTTTGCTTATGTGAGATACAATGAAAATAAATGAGGGCATCTGGATATGTTAATACTTTTTTTTTTATCTGTGCAATAAACCCTTCATAGGTTTCCTATCATGGAAGGTGCATCATTTGTACACATACTCACTAAATTTACTGAATTTCCTCCAACTACATGACGTTTATCTTGAAAGTTATTGAAGATACCTATTTCTGTGTTTTGTTTGCAAAAGTGCCCAAAGTGAGTAACTCTTCATAGCAAAGAAAATCTGTTTTGAGCCAAATGAATTATAAAACCTGTGCCATTCAATTGCTTTGGATGAATCAACATACCTAAAAGAGGGACTCTCCCTAACAAATTCAAATAGTGTGATTGGGTTGTTTGTACCCTCACATTAACTTAAAATAAAATAGAATAGAATAAAATAAAATTAAACAGAATAAAGCAGTATTATTGTCAATAATTATGTTTTTAGGACTTTGCAATTTCTGAAGCTCTTTAATGCACAAGATCTCAATTACAATATTCTATAACACTGATATCATCTCCACATCATAAATAAAGAAACTGCATCCAGTTGACATAAACACACACACATACACACACACACACACACACACACGCATATCTGTCAAGGGCCTATAATTACATGCCACTGGGCAAGAAGTCAGCTGTGGAGGAAGGTTGCAAAGAAATAAAAACTTCTTTCTTTTCACATGGTTTAAAATTTACTCAGGGAGGTAAGAAATAATGCAGAACATTTCCATCACAAAAGACAAAGGCAATGCAGTATAATAGTGAAGAGATCTTGAAGGCAGCAATTTATTACATAATAAAAGAGGAACTTAAGAATTAAGATCACACGTGACACTGTTTAACAGTGGAGGCTGACGGAGGACCTTCCAAAAGAGAGTTGAACCTGGAGTTTAAGGATCAGTGGGATTTCACAAAATAGAGAAGGGGAAAAAACATTCCATGTAGAAAGCAAAGTCTTAGCCAGGTGGAAGTGCATCTCTCTTAGGTAAGGAAGGAGAGAGGATAATGAAAGCCCCAAGGAAATGAGTAGATATTTGTGAAATATCTAGAATGATAGATACACATAGTTGGTTAAATGAGTGTGGGTGAGTAGATGGAGGGACTGGTGGATGATGATGGCTTGATGGAAGGATGATGAACGGATGCATGAAATGACTATTGGAAGGATGGAAAGATAGGTGGATAGGAGACTGAATCAATGGGTGGATGCATGGAGTAGATGGATAAATATACAGTTTGCAGATGCTAGAATTCATTTTATCAAGACTGTCTCCAAACACAGAAGCATGGCAAGGAATTGCATTCTCTTTACAGAACAACTTGTTTTAACTTGTCCAGATGAAAGAAAGGCATGTGGAAATCCACAATTGCTTGTTGAATTCAAACATTTGATGTGGTCAGAGCTAAAACAACAGGCTTGGGCTTAGGATGTAATCAGGCCAGTGTGGTCTTTCGACATTATGTGTGGGTGTTTTCTCACAAACACATGTGCTGAGAGATACACAAAACTTTGGGAGTTTTCTTTTCCCTTTTTTCTGTGTAATGCCAAACTTCTGTTTTGACTGGATTGTCACTTTCCAACTTCCCTGTGTGGGAACCCATGGCTTCATAAGTTGGCACAAATAAAACACTTTGACTCATAATAATGATGGTAGCAAGTGTTTACGTAACTTGTGTACAAAGGGTATAGTTCAGCTGGTTAGAGAAAGGTTATACTTCATGGGAAAATGGACTTTGCTTCTTAGTCCCATCCTTATTCCTGAAAAAACTGTGTCCTAGGTGTATAATTTTATGTGATCAACATGAGAGGGGGAGTCACTCCTCCTCCAGGTTATTTTCTCACTCCTTCCTTTCTTCTTTCCTTCTTTCCTTCCTTCCTCTCTCTCTCTCAATCTCGCTCTCTCCCAAAGAGGGTCTTACTCCATTGTCAAGCGAGAGCACAGCAGCATCATCATAGCTCACCGCAACTTCAAACTCCTGGGTTCAAACAATCCTCCTGCCCCAGCCTATTGAGTTGAGTAGCTCAGACTACAGGTGCCCATCACTATACCTGGCTAATTTTTCTTTTTGCAGAGATGGAGTCTTGCTATGTTGCCTAGGTTTGTCTTGAACTGCTAGCCTCAAGCAATCCTCTCACCTCTGCCTCCCAAAGTGCTGAGATTACAGGTATGAGCCACTGTGTCTAGCTCCCACCTTTGGCTTTTAATCCCTGATACCTGATGAAACCACATTATTAACATATGCCCTCCATTTCTGCCTTACTCCATACTCTAACTTGTCATCTGGGTTCCTGGTACTGAACTTTTCTGGCTGCAGACTTGGAACCATGCATTTAAACATAAAGGCTTTTCCTGCCCCAGGGGTTTTTCCAGCCTGGGATTTTTTTAAAATATGAACCTAGCTCTGGTCTAACTCACAATGTTTGGATTCAGTCTGAAATGTGCCTTTTTTTTTTTTTTTAATTTCTCAGCCTAAGATGGCTTGAGCAACCTTTAGCCTAATGTCTGTCTTGTTTCTCTATGAAGGCTTTTCTGGCAGACACTGTTGTTTGACTACACCGGCCATTTCTGGCCCCCTTCTTTCTCTTGTTGCCTCACAATATGGAAGCTGGAAATCCAAATACAGAATTTCCCAGTCTCCCTTGAGTCAGATGTGGTCATGTGACCTGACTGGGGCCAATGACAGAAGAGGAAGCTGACTTGAGCCTCCTATGAACAATGTTCTTCCTTATGTATGAGGTAAGTTAAGATGCCACCTTTCCCTTCTTTTTGCATCTTGAATGTCATCAGAAGTGATGTCAAGAGCTATGTCAGCCACCCTGGAGCCATGATGTTGTAAGTATGTGGAGGAAAAGCCAACACACAAAAATCAAAAAGTAAAAAGAGTCAAAATAATTAAGCTGCCAAACACTGAGACCACTTCCAGTGAATGTCCACATTACTTAAAACTTTGTTTTTGAGTTCTCTGATACTTGGAACTGAACACATTCCTAACTGCTTTGGTCTGCCAGTGTTTCTCTGAAGGATGCTGGTGAGAAACAAGAAGGTGAAAATATGGCTTTGAGACTTTGGATAGAACCGAGAGTATGAAAGCTGGAAATAGAGGAATGAAGGATTTCTCTAGCCATCTTCCTACTTAAGTTTTCTTAATTCCTCGTACTTTAAATACTTCTTGGCTTGAGTTTGAATGCATTAAATTCCTTTACAGGAAATCCAAGATATTATTGTGGCCAAAGCCCCACATATACCTATATCAGTAGTTAAGTTAATAATGATTCACGCCTAGGATCAAACCCTACCAGGGCATGGATTTGGGTTGTTTTGTTTAGTGTTTTAGTCCCAAAGTCCAGAGCAGTGGCTAGCACACAGTTAAGTGTCCATTAAATATTTGCTGAATGAGTAAATTACTGAGACTTTGTTTCCAGAGGCTGTTGTTACTTTGAAAGGCAAAAGGTTTGGCTTTTTAAAAAACTATGAGGCTTATGATCTGATCATATTGCTTTAATTGCAAACTTTGCTTTGTCTAAGGTTTTATTCCATAATATTTGTAAGTTCTGTTGTGTCAGTGTATAAGTTTTAAAAAGTTGAAAAAGCACCAGTTTGGAATACAAACTTGGAAAAAGTGACTACTCCTTTGTCATGACTATTGCAGATATATTTTTGAAAAGAGGAAATTCTACTGGACCTTGAGATCAGTCTAAGAAAGGGGAAGTCTAATTTAGGAATATTTAAAGCACAGTGTCCTAAATATCCC
>NW_003852441.1:9099075-9117361 GCF_000181295.1 Otolemur garnettii | reverse complement strand
GGTTGCAGCTGTCATTGTTGTTTGGCGGGTCCGGGCTGGGGATTCGAACCCACCACCTTAGGTGTATGTGGCCGGCGCCTTAGCCGGTTGAGCTATAGGCGCCGAGCCTGTTACTCTATTTTAATCAGACACTCAGTGTTATGTGGTTAGTGTTTAACAGTCTGGTCGGAAAGTGCCCTTCAAGGCCTTGCTCAGCCTCCGCCTCTGTGCATCAGCCCCATCCATGCCTGAAACGTCCATTCCCTCTGCCCATCTGATCTTCTCCTAGTCAACCTTAAAGACCTAGCTTGGCTTTCCCAGGTCCCCCAAGTGGGAATAGTTCCTCTGATCCCAAGAATCCTACAACCCCTTATTCCTGCCTTTCTATGGCAGCTGCCAGACTGCCTCACTTGCCAGGATTATGTCCTTTCTGTCTTTTTGTCCCCGTATGCCCTGGGTTTGTAAAGTGAGTCACAATGGTTGTAGCTAACATCTACAGAAAATTCACTTCATGCGGACACAGTTCTAAGTGCTTTGCATGTCTGACTTCCTCACTTTTCCCAATGATCCTGAGGTGGGTACTACTGGTTGCTCCATTTTATAGATGAGGATTTCACACGTACTGCAAGTATGTATTGAGCTGCTATTTAATGCTTGGTGCTGTCCCAGGTGCTAAGGATATAATCCTGAGCCGGAAGGGCGCCTGTCCTCACAGAGCTGACCGTCGGGGCCCAAGGAGGGCAGAGAAAACACAGGAGTAAATCCAATTGATGGATCAAAATTTGTAGAAATTGGGCATGCCTTAGGGGTCCGAAAGGAACTTTCCTGGTCTGAGGAGTGATAGGGGAATGGATCTTCCCATAGGAGGATCTGTTAAAATATCACAGATAAGGCAGGCTGGAGATGAAAGACAGACCAGGAAATTTGACAAAACCCTCTGGGCAGAGATCAATCTTACCATGAAAGGAAGACTGACAGGGGGAAGAGCAAAGCAGAAAAGAGCAACAGGGGTCGGGGGAGCACAGGTCTAAGCTGCAGAGAGAACACGGTGGTTAAGGAAAAGCCCTGCAACGTGGTCAGGGCAGAGAGAGGAGCTGAGGGTAATGACAGGGATTCTCACAAGTGCCTGGAAATAGGAAATAGGCTGGCACTGATCATGCAGGCTGAGGCTTGAAAAGCCTTTGTTCTTCCATCAGGTAAGGGGAACCATTGTGGTCCGCGAGAAATAAGGAGTTCTCAGGTGTGTGTGTGCATATGCGTGTGATGCAGAATGACGCAGAGTGATCGCCAGTGTCCATTCTGTGCCTTGTGTCTGAGCAGAGGAGCTGGGACAGCCTCTGAAGGCATCTCTATAAGGAAGCCAGGTCCGGGATCAGCTGGGCCTTTGTCATAGCCTGTGACTTCCTGTGAACAGTATATCCCACTGGGACAATGGCTGGGCCTGGAGCCCGTTGCTTGGGGGTCTCGGAGCCCACCAGATGGGAATGTGGTTGTGACAGGGAGAGGCAGAGACTGACTGTAGCCCTGAGCACCTTCTCCAGGGAGGGCTGCAGAGAATCCGAGGCTGGAATTTCCAGACTTCCTTGCCATTTCTGCTATTAGAAAGGCAGTACGGTGAGGTGCTCCAGATCCGCATCTCCAAGGTCAGCTCCAAGTTCTCTCCCTTTCTTTAGGGTGGCTTTTGGCAATTTTATGTATTTATTTTTGTAATGCTACTGTGCAACAAAACCTTTATGAAAATTTTGAACAGGTTCAGCTATTACTGAAAGTGGTAATTTCTAAACTTAAATTGGGGCAAAGGGCTATAGTGCAGCGTAATGCCATCATAGGGCACTGTGAATGTAAAACTGAAGAATTAACAGCCACCCTCTGAGGGAGGACCAGGTGCAGGGTTGACTCTTCTGGATATTGTAGTCAGAAAGAGGCTGTAGGCAAATTTTAACTTCTGTTTGCACATCTACAAAATGGGCACAATAGTATCCACCTCACTGGGTAGTGAAAAGCTTAGAAAATTATGCAGAACACAGACGTACTCAATAAATAGTAGTAGTTGCTATTATTAGTATTATTATTTTTGCTTTTAGTAATTGTTTTGCTAGGGAAGGGCACACATTCTTTGGAATATGCCATTTTCCAATCATTTAGTTTCAAGGGCAACCAAATTTTTTCAGCAATGCTGAAGTCCAGGGACAAACTTTGAAGTCCCAGACTTCTTATCTGCTACTTCCTTCCTGCTTTGTCCTGGGTGATGGTAAGTTGAATGGTGTGATAAAATTTCTGGCAGATTAATAACTGCCAGGAGTCATGCCTGAAAATGAATAAGCCCACTTACACATTCTTGAAAGAGTTGAATGGCATTAGCTAGGTGATCCAGGCAGGCATCAACTACCCACCTCCCCCAGCTTTGTCTTTATCATGAGGACTGAGCCCCTGCCTCCATAGTAGTTAACTGAGCTCCTACTCCCATAGTAGTCAACTGAGGCCTTATCCCCATAGTAGTTAACTGATCCCCTACGTCCATAGTAGTTAACTGAGCTCCTGCCCCCATGACATGCTCACTGCCTTCTAGATTCTGTTCAACCAGGCAGGAAGCCTCCCCTCACCTCCCTCTTTCTCTGCTCTCTGTTTAGTTTCTCACCCCAGGGGAGGCAGGAGTAGGAGATGATTTGCACAACACTTGAAAACAAGTGTTGATTTGCACAACACTTGAATTTTGGCAGCTTTTGCTAGATGCCACTGGTCTTAGGAAGGGCAGAGATGCTAAAGAGGAAAAAACAAAAGGAAATATTCTGGGAATTCCCAATCAGTTTTTGGCACCAGATAGGAATTCTAATTTACCAGGAAGATTTTCTCTGCACTCCCATCCCCTTTACCCAGCTTGGACCTCTCTCCGGAAACCTTTCAGACTTCATGAATGCCTAGGGCTAATTTGAGACTGAAATAGCATTTATGGGTCCCAGTGGTTCCCTTGGGCTCACCTTAGGAGAAAGAACCATCACAGAGCAGATGAGCTCAAGGTGTGTTCAAATCCTTTCCAGAGTGAGAGACAGCTAGAGCCCTCTAGGGTGCAGGGCCTGAGGGATTCCACTGCAGACCTCCCTTGGCTTTGTTCTCATGGGTATTCCCTGGCCTTGACTTCTGCTACCGAGTGATACAAAGAAATGCTATTGTTCTGGCTTTGTAAGTTACTCACGTGTAAGTTAATTCATTCATTCATTCACCCTTTTACCCGAAAATAATCACATGCAGAATGTTTTGTGTTTGCTTGTGTGCACAAATGCTTATGGAGCACATTGTCTATACCTTTCATTGGATTCACAAGGATTCCTTGTCCCTTCAAAGTAAAAACATCTGCATGGAGGGGTAAGGAGACAGAATTAGCAGTTTTTGAGGCCGTTGTAGGCCACGCATTTTGCTAATTTTTTCTTTTTGTTGTTGTTGTCCTTTTTGGAGGGAAGTATAAATTTTTTAAATGAAGGAAAACAAAAAAAATCACTAAGAAATCTGGGAAAATAATGAAAATGATATAGAAAAAACTAATCTGTAATCCAGCCACACAAAGAGCTTAATAGCCATTGTGGATCTGTTATCTTCAAATTGTCCATGATACTGGACACTTGGCTTGCATAGCTTATTCCCAAGTCATAAAGGACCCAAGGCTGAGCACCCAAGCACCTAAAGGCACACAGCCTTAGCTATCAAGGAGAGTTTTCAGCAGGTGGGAAGTACGTACACTCAGCTGCAATGGTGAGGTGAGTTCTGGGACTGAGGATTACAGGGCTACAGTGCCTCCAGGAGCAGGAGGGAATCTTGGAGGGACCCCTCCAGAGAAGGTAACCACTCAGCAATCCTGGAGAGCTACTGAGTTGGCATGGGGAAGAGGGAATTACTGAGATGAGGTGGAGGGGGTGGGAAAGGCATGGAGCTTTGTGGTAGCTTGATCCCACCCTGAAGCTGAGACTAGTCTCACATCATGGAATAGTCATGGGCTCATAGAGGTTTATTTTGTTTTGTTTTGTTTTTTAACCACTGTAATTTCCAATCATGTATATTTATTGCTTCTACTTCTGAATGTCTCAACTTTAGATGGTATCAAATTAACTTTTCTCTACTTTTTTTCAGTCCTGTGTTTGTTTTTGGTCCTGCTTTTAGCTACCTTCAAAATTCTAAATAATGCTTACCCTCTGTTGCTTGTGTTATCCAACTTTAAATCACTTTGACTGACTTTCCATCATGTAAGGTGAGAAAACCAGTGTGGACTCATCTCCTTCACCTCTTTCCCTTCCCCCTGCATCCAATCTCCTGACATTTGTCCACTGGCTGATCAATTTTTTTTTGCCTGCCAGAATTTGCATTATGTATGTTCTGTTCTGTAAATGAAATTAAATTTTTTTAAAAAATTGTAGTAAAATACACATAAAATTTGCTGTCGTAACCATTTTTAAGTGTACAGTTCAGTATTAAGTATTTTCTTTTTTGTGTAGACATAACAACTATTCATCTCCAGAACTCTTTTTATCTTGTAAAATTGAAGCTTTGTACTTGTTAAACAACAACTCCCCATTTCCTCCCCCTCCTAGTCCCTGGAAACCACCATTCTATTTTTTTGTCTCTATGTCTTTGACTACTCTAAGTACCTCACACAAGTGGGATCATATCAGTTTTTGGTGGTTTTGTGACCGGCTTATTTCACTTAGCAAAATGCCCTTAAGGTTCATTCATGTTGAAGAATTTCCTTCCTTTTAAAGATTGAACAATATTTTGTTGACTAGAGAGACACACCATGTACCATATATTGCTTGTCCATTTATCTCTCAGTGGACATGTAGGTTGCTTTTCCCTCTTGACCTCTGTGAATGATGTTGCTATGAATATGAGTGTATACGCGTCTCTTCAAGATTCTGCATTCAATTCTTTTGTATATAACCAGAAGTGAAATTGCTGGATCATAGGGTAATTCTATTTTTAATTTTTTGAGGAACTACCATACTTCTTTCTGTAGAAGCTACCCTATTCTACATTCTCACCAACAATGCACAAAGATTCCAATTTTCCCACGTCCTTGTCAACTTTTGTTAT
Source organism: Otolemur garnettii (assembly GCF_000181295.1). Classification (NCBI taxonomy): domain Eukaryota; kingdom Metazoa; phylum Chordata; class Mammalia; order Primates; family Galagidae; genus Otolemur; species Otolemur garnettii. The sequence goes on along the minus strand of NW_003852441.1, from coordinate 9,112,303 downwards.
TTTCTGTTTTTCTTTTATATTTGCCATCACAGTGGGTGTAAGATGATATATCATTGTGGCTTTGATTGGCATTTCCCTGATGGTGAGTGATATTGAACCTTTTTCATATGCTTATTGGCCATTGGTATATATTTGTTGAAGGAATGTCGATTTGAATCCTTTGCCCATGTTAAAAATCAGGTTATTTATTTTATTTTTGTTGTGAAGTTATAGGTGTTGTTTATATATTCTAGATATTAACCCCTTAGCAGATATATGATTTGAAAATATTTTCTCCCATTCTGTAGGTTGCTTTTTCACTGGGTTGATTATATTCCTGGATACATAAATATTTTTATACAATCCTAGTTTTCTTTTCTTTTTTTTTTTTTTTTCCGACGGAGCCTCAAGCTATCCCCCTGGGTAGAGTGCCATGGCATCATGCTCACAGCAACCTCCCACTCCTGGGCTCAAGCGAGTCTCCTGCCTCAGCCTCCCAAGCAGCTGGGACTACAGGCGCCCGCCACAACGCCTGGCCATTTTTTGGTTGCAGCCATTATTGTTGTTTGGCGGGCCCGGGCTGGGGATTCCAACCCGCCACCTTTGGTGTATGTGGCCGGCGCCTTAGCCGCTTGAGCCACAGGCGCCAAGCCTTATCCTATTTTTCTTTTTTCTTTTTTTTGGGGTGGGTATGGAAGGTCTTTATTGGAGGGGAAGGGAGGCTACAGAGCAGCACCAAGGAGGAGAGAAAAAGAGAAGAGAAAAGAGGGGAGAGAGATGAGGAGAGAGTGGGGAAGAGAAGAGAGAGAAGGAGAGCAGAGAAGGGTGAGGGGGGAGAGGGGGAGAGCCAATCCTATTTTTCTATTTTTACTTTTGTTACCTGGGCTTTTAGTATCATATCCAAGAAATCATTGCCAAATCCAAGGTCACAAAGCTTTTCCCTTATGTGTTCTTCTGAAAGTTTTTTAGTGTTAGGTCTTGTATTTTGGTCTATGATCTACTTTGAGTTAATTTTTGTATATGGTATGAGGTTAGTGGTACAATTTCATTCTTTTGCATGTGGATATATGGTTTTCCTAGCACTATCTGTTGAAAAATTAATTGAGTCTCCCATTGAATGATCTTGATAACTTTGTTGAAAATCATTGACATGTATGCAACAGTTTATTTCTGGGCTCTCTATTCTACTTCACTGGTGTGCCTGTCTGTCATTTTATGTTAGTACCACACTGTTTTGATTACTGCAGCTTTGTAGTAAGTTTTGAGTTCAGAAGGTTTGACTTGCAACCTTGTTCTATTTCCAGATTAGATTTTCCAGTTTAAGTTATTTGAAGTCTTTGAAAATTCACAGGAATGCAATTAAGTTGTCTTTGCCTTGTGTATCAACTCAAAGAAGCAAAAACTAGCAAAAGGCATGGGACCATGCCTGTGGCTCAAAGGAGTAGGGCACCAACCCCATATGCTGGAGGTGGCAGGTTCAAACTCTGCCCCAGCAAAAAAAAAAAAAAAAAAACCTAGCAAAAGGCATTACCTAATTATTTTTCATTGTTGAACCAAGCAGTGTGATCAGACCTGTAGGGAAATACACTAGATTGTTATTTCTGTGCTAATGAAGTATGACAAACTACATTACTTAAACAACAGAAATGTATTATCTCACAGTCAACAATCAAGTAGCTGGCAGGGTCATCTTTCCCTAGGGCAGGCTATAGAGAAGGATCTGTTCAGGCCTCTCTCCTAAGCTTCTGGTTACTGAAGCCTAAGTCCAACCTTGCTAGGACATTATATCTGCATATAATCAGCTCTGAGTCCAAATTTCCCCTTTTCATTAGTATATTAGTCATATTGGATTAGGGCCCATCCCAATAATACTGATTAAATTAACATTACTTAATTACCCTTGTAGGGACCCTGTCTCTAAATAAGGTCATAGTCTCAGGTATTGAAGATCAGGACTCCACCACATCGTTCTGACTCCATCAGACTCCATCTGATTCCAGCACAATTCAACCCATGACAAGAGGAAATGTAATCTCATCTTACTATGTCTGTGGCATTTGGTGGAAAATTTCTGAGTGTCAAAGTCAGATGGAGGCTCTTTCCTTAGACTGTATCAAAATCACACTATGCCTCAGTTTGCTTCATGTTTGAAAAGAAATTCAAATTTTAGTTTCTAATTATGTTTCCTTTTTTCTCAATAAATAAATCGAAAACCATTATGTCTCATCTCACCACTAAGTTCACCTATGGTTCTTAAATGTACCATTGTGTTAAAGCAGGGACTCAGGCAATGTAGGTTCAAATTGTGGGTCTGTCACTAGCTTTTTGGCCATGTTACTTGAACTCCATACTTCAGTTTTCTGATGTAGTTGGTGGGGTAGGAATGTCTCTATCTCATCAGAATGTTGTGAGGATTGAATGAGGACATACACAGAAGATTCAGAGCAGTGCCTAGCACATTCATTATTTTCTATAACATGCTCTTTCTTGGAATTATGCTGTTTTTTTCCTAAAAGAGATGATCTTCCTAGTGCCCCATGAGTCCTCTGTTGTACAGCAAACAATTCTACTTTGATCTTCTTTAAGAATGTCTTAGTTATTCTTGATCTTTGCATTTCCTTATAAAATCTAGAATTATCTTGTTACATACAAAAAGAAAGCAATAGAAAAAGAGAGACAGAGAAGCAGCTAAGAGATGGATAGAAAATAGGAGAGAAAGAGAGAGGAATGAAGAAATGTCCATAGAGATTTTTTAATTTGTATTTCACTGGATCTATAAATCAGTTTAGGAAGAAGTGATACATGTATACTACTGAGTCTTCTAATCAATGACCAGTATAGTGTTAGGTCTTTTAATTACATAGCTCTTTTTTTTTTTTTTTTGAGACAGAGCCTCAAGCTGTGCCCCTGGGTAGTGCCATGGCATTACAGCTCACAGCAACCTCCAACTCCTGGGCTCAAGCGAGTCTCCTGCCTCCGCCTCCCAAGTAGCTGGGACCACAGGCGCCCGCCACAACACCCGGCTATTTTTTGGTTGCAGCCGTCATTGTTGTTTGGCAGGTCCGGGCTGGGGATTCGAACCCGCCACCTTAGGTGTATGTGGCTGGCGCCTTAGCTGGTTGAGCTATAGGCGCCGAGCCAATTACGTAGCTCTTAATGAGAGTGTTGTAATTTTCTCTTAGATCTCTTATGCATGCTTGTTTGATTTACTGCTAGGAACTTGATTCTTTTTATTCTGTTATAAATAGCATAGTTTAAAAAAATCATTTTTAACCTGTTTGATGCTTATATACACAAGTGCAATTTACCTTTGTATTTTGATTTAAAAAATTTTTTTGAGACAGAGTCTTGCTCTGACACCAGGGCTGGAGTACTGCAGCATCATCATAGCCCACTGCAACCTTGAATTCTTGAGTTCAAGAGGTCCTTTGCTTCAGCCTCCCAAGTAGCTGTGACTACAGGTGCAGGCTAATTTTTCTAGTTTTTTGTAGTGACAGGGTCTTGTTCTTGCTCAGGCTGGTCTTGACCTCAAATGATACTCTTATCTCAGCCTCCCAGAGTGCTAGGATTGCAGGTGGGAACCACTATGCCTGGCCATGTGTTTTGATTTTTAAAAATTTTGATAAATAGACTGGGCACAGTGGCTCATACCTCTAATCCTAGCACTCTGGGAGGCTGAGGCAGATAGACTGCCTCAGCAAGATTGAGACCCTGTCTCTCAAAATATCCAGGCATTGTGGCAGGTGCCTATAGTCCCAGCTACTTGGGAGGCTGAGACAAGAGAATCGTTTGAGCCCAAGAGTTTGAGGTTGCTGTGAGCTATGATGCTATAGCACTCAACCAAGGGTGACAAAGTGAGACTCTGTCTCCATAAATAAATAAATGAATAAAAATAAAAATTTTGATAAATAAACTTTTTAGTTGGGAATAATTTTAGATTTACAGAAAAGTTGCACAGATTGCATAACCCAAGATTCACTAATGTTAATGTGTTATGTAACCATGGCACATTTATTAAAACTAGGGAATCAATGCTGGTACATCACTAACAGGTAAACTCCAGTCTTGACTTGAATTTCACCAGTTTTTGCACTAATGTCTTTGTTGTTGTTGTTCCAGGAGCCAATCTAGTATATCTCATGGCATTTAGCGTATTTTGGTTTTCAAAAACAGCTATCTTACTGAACTCTTTTTATTAATTTTAATGTATCCTATATTGATTCTTTGGAAATTTCTAGGCGTACAATCAGAAAATAATGAAGACTTTGTTTTTTTTCTTTCCAATCCTTGTATCTTCCTTTCCTTTTCCTGCTAGGAAGGACTAGCAGGAAAGTCTAGTACTACTAGGAAAGTACTAGCAGGAATACCTACTAGGAAGGTGTTAGGTAGGACTTCTAATACCTTGATGAAAAGAAATCATGATGACTGGCATCCGTATTTTATTCCTGATCTCACAGGACAAGCTTCCAACTCACATCGTTAAGTCTGATGTTTCTGTGAGATTTTTATAGACACTCTTTGTCAGATCATGGAATTTCCCTTTTATTCCCTGTTTAAGAGGGTACATTTAAAAAAACATCAATAGCTGTTAAATTTTATTTTTATTATTATTTACATTTTTAATTTTTTTCTGCATCTATTAACATGATCATACACATTTTCTCCTTTAATCTGTTTATGTAGTGTAGTAACACTAATTGATTTTCTAATGTTAAATCAAACTTATAATCTTGGAGTAAACCCAACTTTCTATTAGGATATATTAGCTTTTTTATATATTGTTGAATTCAGTTTGCTAATAGTGTTTTAGACTTTTGTGCATCCATGTTCCCATGTGAAATGCACCTATAATTTTTGTTTTGATATCAAGATTATAATGTCCATAAAGTGAGCTGGGGCAAGTAAAGCTGGAGAAGTTTAAGTAAGGTTGGAATTATTTCTTCCTTAAACTTTTCGCTCACATGTGTGTTTAAAACCAAGAAACATAGCCATCTTCACAGCACTGCTTCTTTTCCAGAGGCCTTGATGACCCTCTCCTGGATGACACCAGCTGTTCACAGCAATGAGCGGGGCATAGACACCGCTCTCCTCTCTGGGCTCTGTCCTGCTGAAAGCAACAGTAAACAGCAGATCATTTGCACCAGCCTTTCCTTAGGCTGGGCAGGAATCTAGATATTCTAAATTTGGAGAATGTATCATAGGGCTGGGCAGTGTGTTCCCATGTGCTTGCTTTTTGGAGGAGAGGGAGAACATAGGGGATGATAAAAAACTTAAGTACAGAGTTCCAGCGACCTAGATGAGTGGCTAATTCACATTCACTGCAAAGCTGTTAGAGGAAGTGGGGGCCGGGAGCAGGGCATCATAGCTGTGAAGGTGCAATCAGTCCTTCTCCTTGCTCTTTAATTAATTCCAGGGGCCTCCCCCCACCCCTCTCTTTTTCCCACTGGTGCAGACATTCTCAGCACCTTCAGTGATGGGGAAACTTCCACAGATACTCCCTTTGGGAGGGCAGGATGTGATACTTCTCAATGCTCTAGGGATGCTGCCCAGGGCACATTCCAGGAAAGGAAGTGAGAGGTTTCCTTTTCCCCTTCCTTACACTGGGCGTGTTTGCCTCCCTGGGGCGGGTGGAAGTGGTTCTTCTACCTACTGAAATTTACCATGCTAGAAAATAAAACAGAAGAATGTAAAAATAATACTAATTCATTAAAAATAGCAATAATTAATGCCTTCCAATTTACATAAATACTGAATCCTGTGAAAAATAACTGTATTTTCCAAAACAGTAATAAAAAAGGAGACAGAAGAGTGGCATTGTCTTATATTTTTTCAAATCTTTTTAATTTCTACTTAATAGAAGATAGCTGATTCTTGTGTCTGCTTCTGAATTGAATCTAGTGCAGTAAATTTGTTTGTTTGTTTGTTTTTGATTGTTTTGGTGAAAGGAGATGAAGAGAATTCAGTCTCACACAGATATATAGTGTGAGATATATAGAAAAAGAGGAATATCTTTTTTTTTTTTGCAAAGGAGGAATATCTTAAAGGCTTTTCAGATAATAATAGATATTCTTTGATTATATCCCAGAATTTGGAAATTGGTATTTTCTTAAAGATAAGTTATAATGTGAGATCTAAAACCATATCACTCAACTTTTCATAATTGGCTAATTAAAATCTATGGATATATTTTTTCACTTTTTTATTAATTTTTAATTAAAAATAATAACTGTATCCATTTATGGGCTACAGGGTGATGATTTGATATACAGTGTGGAATGCTTAATTCAAACTGATTACATCACCATGATCTCACATACTTTTTATGGTAAGACATTTAAAATTTACTCTTAGTTATTTTGAAATACACCCTGGTATAAATTTGAATAGGTATTTTACCTAGGTATAAATTTGTAGAATCATGCATTGGTCATTGGGAAAATGTTGCTTCACTGAGTCGGGCAGATATTCTAATCATTGAGACATTCATTATACAATGGTGGTTCTGCATCAGCTCCAGAGAAGTGGCTGGATAGAATTCATGGAAAAAGAGGTTCCAATTTCTTCAAGGAGGGAAGGGCCTTAAAACCATGGGAACCAATGTCCCACCCCTTGCCAGAACCCCTTGAGAATCACCTAAAAGGAGGCTCCTCGGACTCTGTTTGAACCATTGGGCAACCTGTTTTGCCATTTGCCCCTGGACAAGTTAGTTTCCTCATCTCTAAAACAGGAATTATAACAACTTATCTCACAGTGTTAGGGAGCTAAGGAGTGTTAAAGCATTTTTATAAACAATGAGATCACTCAGTTGCATGGCTAATTAACTATGTTAATTGCAACTAACATATTTGGCTGTTAGAACGTTATGTTAAGCTAGAATCTGGGTCCTGTAACAATTACCCACGGGTCTGGACCTGCCCTCCAACTTGAGTAGTGGTTCTCACTCTGTGGTCATAGCACCAGCAGCATCAGGACCACCTAGGAGCTTATTAGAAATGCACAGTTGTCAAGTCTTACCCCAGGACTGGTCAATCAGAAACTCCGGGAGTGGACTTAGCAGTCTGCAGTTTAACAAGCCCTCCTGGTGATAGTGAAACATACTGAAGTGTGAGAACCACTGATCTGAACACAGCTTAGTCTGCTTGTGGCGAAGCATATCTACCACCCTACTTCCCACCCCTAGTCCACGTGCACCTGTCAGGAGTAACCAGTTCCGGACACTGAAGATGCATTCTACTCAGTGGGATGGGTCCCCTCACCATGAACTTTAATGTTAACCCAGCATCAAATTGTCTTGAAAGGTTCCAGACACTCTCGAATTCTGTACATATCCCCAGGGGAGACTGTTAACAAAGCAGATCAGAGGACTGGAGGGGACACTGGACCCAGCTCTGTGCTTCTTAAGCTTAATGTGCCCACAAACGCTTGTGATCTTGTTAAGGGTTCACCTTTGGCTTCATTACGCCTGAGAGGGCCTGAGAGTCTGTTTTGTGAAGCACCCAGGGGAGGTGGCTGCTGCAGGTCTGTGGGCCACATTTAGAATAGTAAGGCTCTTCAAATTAAAGCCATGCAGAACATGTTCTAGTTCTTTTCTCATGAGTATCTACCTCAATGTAATGTTCCCATCCCCCAGCTTCCTCCCCATGGGAACTGAATATGACCAGGTACCTCAACTGTTCCACGGTTTACAGCTCTGCAACCTGCCCCACCCACAACAGGCTGCCCCATAGTGCTGTCCACTCTGCCCTGAGGGTGTCTCCTCTTCTCTCTTTTCCCAATCTCCCCTGCTACCCTCACCCTAGCATTTGGACCGTTTCCTCAGTATTTCCTGGGCTGGCTCTAGCCCTGGGGGATTTTCAGATGGCTCATGTTTCTGGGAAGCTCTTGCAGTGGGAGGAAGGAAATCGCCCCAGAGCTGGGCAGTGCAGTGTGCACCTGCTCACCCGGCCCCACCCTGGGGCACCTTCTGCTCTCCTGCTCCCTCTCAGGGGACTCCTGCTTGCCTGGTCCAGAGTCAACTGGGTTCAACACTAGTAACCCGCATTTTCCATCCTACACTCACCCCTTAATGCTCACTGGGACACTTGGAGGACAGGGAGGACAGCAGAGAACTGCCAGAGGCATCCTTTTCCTGCTCAGGAGAAGGGATTTCTGACCAGATGAAGATACTTTTGTCCCACTCTTCCCAAGGACTGCTCTTCCTTACTGTGCCAACATCTCCTTGCCCCCATCTCCAACCTGCGCAGAGCCAACCTCACTCTCCAACGCCAGGCTAGAGCCAAGGCTTCGTTTTCAGAAGTTCCCATAAAATGCATTTTCTAAGAAGGATCAGAAGGACTGAGCCAGTCTCATTCCGGAACATCTTAACAAGGACTTGCCTATCATATTAGTAAATAATTTGCCTCACCTCGAGGGCATAAAACTTATAGGTAGACAGCTTAAAAAATTATACACAGCTTTACAGAGAAACGAAGACTCAAGAAGATTAGAAATTCCATTTCATTCCCCTAAATGTGGGCTTTTCTGACACATTCATACATTTTTTTACAGCTATGATCAGTACATGTCTATGAACTTAGACTTCTTTCATTTTACTTTTTCAACGAGTCCATTAATATAGGAGATCACACAATTAAGTTCATGAATTCAACCTAGAAGAAGTGCCACATACTTCATTGCTGAAAATCACTACAATCACCTTCAAAGTCCTCCCCTTGGGAAGCTATGCAGAGGCGCCAGCACCTAGTCTAACCTTCAAAACAATTTTAGAACTCTTTTTCTGGAATGGCCATCAGAGCTGTCATTATATGAAGGCCTGACAATTAAGTCCACAAACTTGTCACCTTGAACTAATGTTGGCAGCACTGTACAAACAGCTAGGTAAGGTTTCATAACCTTGGGATGTCAGTGTCTCACAGCTGTGTTTGTGTCGATGTGTGGTGGTGTCTTGCTAAGTCATTATTGTTGTGTGTTTTTGTGTGCTATGCGATGACAGCTATAGGATACTGACACGGTGAAGAGTGCTGGCCCTCAGTGACTTGACAGTTCTGTGCTGGAGACTCTGAGGAGGAAATGATTACAAAGGGCTCAGAGGCGAAGTGCTGGGCATTTGCAGAGAGGGGGAGACAGCAAGCGCGGCAGGTGAGAGCCAGGAGCCTCTCAGGTCAACAGTTGATGCATGAGATGAAACGGGGTATCTTTGAGAGGAAAGCACTTTGATTTTTGTTATTTATTTCACTGCTGTGTTCCGAATGCCCGGAAGAGCTCCTGGCATACTGGGGGCTTGCAGTCAATTCACTGTTAAGTGGATGAGTTATCAGGAGCAGTGGCCATGACACCAGCCATCTGTGGGCAGTCCTGGGTCAGGATCCCAACCATGTCCTGATCTGGGGTCTAGATGTTTTATCTGGCTCCACTCAGATCTCTTCTTCCTGACTCAGGGGACAGGAAGCTCCTGGCTGGAGGCAGCAGCTCTGAGCAAAGGTCTCTTCCTCCTCCTGTCAGCGAGGAGGGTGCTTGCATGGAATTCAGGTCATGGAGGTGGGTGTGGGTATGAAAAGTTAGATCTTAGCAGTAGTTGAAAGAGGAAAAGTGTCTGCTGAGTCTGAGCACCAGCTGGTTAGAACCTTAGAATCTGCATCTCAGAATCTTAGCAATACTGTCTCTTTGATGGGAAGAGAAAAGTGAGGATAAGTAAGGAAGAAAGGAAAATGCCAACTGGCATGCTTAGAGAGCCTACTTTGTGTGTGGGGGGTTTACAGCCATCATATGCTTATGCCCACACCATGATCCTGCAGGGAAGGCACGATCAGCTCAAGTTTAACAGTGAGAAACAGACTCAGCATCATCCACAGCCACAGTGCTAGAAGGCCTCATAATGGACATTGGTGGTTTCTTTCCACACTGTTTCTTCTGAGAATAGGAACTGGACCTGGTAGGAGGGATAAGGTACACCCCTCCTGACTCTCAGTTCACTGGGTCTAAGTCAAAGTTTAGCTTGTGACTCAGCTCTGGCTGAGCAAACCTCTCAGCCTCCTACCGCCTCCTAACCAGGGGCACAGGACCAGGATGGGCAATTACAGCCAATGAGAATCAGCATTGGGGGGGGGTGTTGCTGGAACTTTTTTAAGGTACAGGAAAGAAGCCTGGCCATTTTGTCATCACAAAGGGGCAGGCTTCTGGGGAATAAAGTTAATTTCGAGGAAGCAGACTTGAGAGATGGAAAGAGAGAGAGAACTAAGAAATTGACTAAAAACCTGGATCCAATCATGACTTCATAGATCATGTCAGCTTGAAGATTGACTACTGTTGAAATTTTCATTTGGGTGAACCAATAAATTTTCTTTTCTTTTTTCTTTTTTGCTGAGACACTTGTAGCCGACTTTCTGTTACAGATGAATGGGTTCGAATTCTTATGAGCAGAGGGCAGCAGCAGAGTTGAGACTTGGACACTTTCCTTTCTGCCTTCCCTCCCTTCCCCACACTGTGCAGGATGTAAATGCCAGTCCTGAGAAGATTTCTCAATTTTCTGCCCTGTTTAGGATGACTAGGAAAGACTGGTTGGAAGGGGAGGGATGACCCTACGCACTCCAATACCTTTATATACAAATTTGCAGTTTGGGTTTTTCTTAGATTTTACTGGTTTCACTCAGTGATATGCTGGTAAATGTTTAACAAAGGAACAAAAACATCCTGCTTTGTAGTGTTTGTCAATTTCTGTGGTGTAAATATTCCTACCATGGCCAATTCCAAGCTAGCAATGTAACATCACTGAATGCAGAAATGGGAAGAGATGCAGATAGCACACAATTAGATAGTATTTCCACCACACATATTTAATCAGTGTAGGTAACCTCAAGAGATGGTAGATAATAATGAAATGTAGTAAATAATTAAGAAGTTATAAGTTTTGAATATTTAACATCTTTTCTATTATAAAATTCATTTAATTATGCTTACATAATTTAATTTTTTATAATGCCTGTGTTTAACAGCTGGCTCTCAAAATTCCTGAACATTTTATAATTGGCGCTTGAGAGGGGAATTCCAGGTCTGATAGCTCAGGGGCTCTATTGCCTTCTCTAGGCCTGGAGGTGGTGAAAGCAGAGCATAAGGGGATCCATTTCTCAGAGCCCGGGGACAGAAGGGCTGGGGGGCTGGGGTGCCTCACAGGGACATTTAACTGCAGGAAGGACACAGGAAATAAATAGTGATCTCAATCTCCTACTTCCTTCTGATCTTCCACCCTCGGTCCCTATTGGCTAGACCTACCCAGAAACAAGAAGGGAAGGGAACCTACTGTTGTCAACTGCTGGGGGCCACTGAGCAGGGTGGAGAATGTGGGAAAGCCCTGGAAAGTCAAATGCCACATTCCTGACCTTGAGTATCTTGCTGATCCTTTGTCTTGGGTCTAGGGAAAGGAGCAAGAACTTGCTTTTGGATCTGCTACAAGCCACCTTCATCTCAGACACATTCAGGATCTGGTAACTCACCCCTGCCATAGGGCGTAAGGCTGCTAGGCTTCTCTTCTAGCCTGGCAGAAGTTCCTGGGATGAGGAACATGAGGTCCATGGAGCAGCCCTTGGAACTGGCCCCACTTTCTGCTGCCAGGGTTACCTCTAGGGACCACTTTCTCTCTGCCCAGCCAGTCTTAGACCTCCATCTCAAGATTCTAGTCCTTTTTTACAGATATTCAATTAGGAAAACCCTGGTCTGGAAGCCAAGACATCTGGGGTGCCTGACTTCGGCACTGTATCCTGGGGGGTCAGTGATTAGGGATCCTATCACTAATCTGAATTCTCTCATCTACAAAACCAGGGCCCTGGACCAGATGATCATGACACCTTCGACTCTGAAATCTAATCCGAGATTTTATGAGTTTAATCTCCAGGTCATGTGAATAATGGGAAGCATCCCTTTCCATAGCCAGGAGGTGGCAGCAGAGCTCTGTTTTCAAGGGGACTTTCCACCACATAGGTTCTGCTCTCTGGGACCATAGAGCTCAAACTCCAGGTTTGGAGGCAAGTTTTTACTGCTGAACAACAATAACAACAACAACCATAATAGCAGATTACTATTATCAGTGTTGTTAGAAAAACACCAGCAACACCACCCCCTTCAATCAGGGCTGTGCTGCGTAGTTGAGGAAATATTTTTGCACAGCATCACCTGGGAACCTTTAGTAACTCCATTGTACAGGTAGGTCATGCCAGGATGTTCAGCCTCACGTTGAGGCTCAGAAACATTTCTTGATTTGCCCAAGGCCCTCTGAGAAGTATGGATGTACCAGGACAGAAATCCAAGCTTTATTGCTTTCATCTTATATACTCCTTATCTCAGAGTGTAGAAGACCCAAGGCAAGGTCCCCTCTGCCTCCCTCTTCATTTTGCAAGAGAGTTGGAGGGTCCAGAGCTACTCAGCTCAGTGGCTGGCTAGAATTTGACTGGTAGATGCTGGGGAAGAAAACTCAGCACATGAGTCTCATCTCGATGTCCTTCTTTTTCTTCCAGTCCCCAGAAAAGGAAAAACAATATTTATCTTCAGCTATTTAATTCTCACCCAGTGATATCTGGTGTCTAGGTATGAAAGACTCTCATTCATTCATCCTTTCATTCAATCATGAACATTCTGATGAAGTATAAGACACTGCCATGCACTGTGAAGGGTATCGGAACATTCTCTTGCTTCTAACACAGAGATCTGGGGCTAAGAGCTCACTATGGGGGCTAGGAAAGTGCAAAGATACTTAGGGTGCTGCCTCTTAGGGACCCACAGTTAAATTGGAGAGTACTTGAGAAGATAGTATCTAGATCTGGTTTTGTTGGGGTGTCAAGGAAGAGTGATTCCATAGGAATTTTTTTTATAAACCCTAACTGTGTGATGTGTTAACTCCTCAAACCTTTGGAGATGCAGCCAAAACCAAGACTGTTGTCCAATAGCATCTCTGTCTTGTATTCCCTGTGGCCCTCTTGGGCTTTGCCTCAACCCTTCTCACTGTGGTAATGTTATCAGAGTGCTCACTATGTGCCTGACTCTAGGCTAAGTACACTTCTTACTTTTTTTTTTTTTTGAATTAAATCATAGCTGTGTACATTAATGCAACCATGGGGTATAATGTGTTGATTTTATATACAATTTGAAATATTTTCATCAAACTGGTTAACATAGCCTTCACAGCATTTTCTTAGTTATAGTGTTAAGACATTTATATTATACCCCTAGTAAATTTCTTTTTTTTTTTTTTTTTTTGAGA